>NW_020653854.1:25279167-25289987 GCF_003589595.1 Hyposmocoma kahamanoa
TATCAAGCCAGTTACTGAAGATATTCCTTGTAAAAAAGATAAGAAAATTAGTGCGAAAGATCAACATGGCCACTCAGTAACGCTTGATACGGGAGAAAAAGATACAATCACAGATATGGAACATTTAGAAAAATGTCAATATGACAAGCCATTTGTAATAATTCGTCGTTTTAATAAAAATAAAAAAAATAATGCAAAAGATCAACTTGGCAAACCAGTTGTAACACTTGATACAGGAGACAAAGATACAACCACAGATAAAGAAAGTTTAAAAAAGGATCAATATGTTAAACGCGCTGCGAAGGATTATCACGGTAACAAAGGTAAGAAAAAAAATGCTAAAAATCAACGTAGCAAGTCCGTAATACTTAATACAAAAGAAAATTATTCGGTTTTAGTTATAGAACATTTAGAAAGGGATCAACAATATCTCAAGCTAATTGGAAAAGCTAAACGTGGTAACAAAAACTGGAAACGGAAAGCAAAACTTAAACATTGCGAGCCAGTGGTAACACTTCATACAAGAGAAACAAATACAACCACAGATATGGTAAATTTAGAAAAGGATCAATATGCCAAATCAATTGCAAAAGCTGGCCGGAGTAACAAAAATAAGAAAAAAAATATAAAAGATGAACAGTGCAAGCCAGTTGTTACAATTCATACAAAACAAACTGATTTGGAAAATTTTACAAAGAGTCAATATATTAAACGAATTATAATAGATAAGTCAGATACACTTAATGCTGGAGAAGAAAATTCAACCACAGATGTGAAACATTTAGAAAAAGGTCAATATTCTAAGCCAATTATAAAAGATAGTTGTGGTAACAAAAATAAGAAAAAAAATGTGGAAGATCACCATAACAACTTAATAGGACTTGATTCAGGAGAAAAAGATTCACCTATATATATGAAAAATTTAGAAAAGGGTCAATATATTAAGGCAGCTGTAAAAGTTAACCTATGTAACAAAGATAAGGTAAAAAATGCAAAAGATCAATATAGCAAGCTAGTAAGACTTGATACAGAAGAAAATGATTTAACAAGTGATATAGAAAATTTTGAAAAGAATCAATGTGTCAAGCCAAGTATAAAAAATGTAAGGAGTATCGAAAATAAGAAAAAGAATGCTAAATCTCAGTGTGGCAAATCTGATGTAAAACTGAATACAGAAAATAAAGATACGATCCCAGACATGCAACATTTAGAAATGGGTAAGCCAGTTATAGAAGATTGTCTTTATAGCAGAGATAAGAAAATTAATGTAAAAGATCAAGATGGCAACTCAGAGATGACAACACTTGATATTGAAGAAAATGATACAATCACAGATAAACAACAATCAGAAAATGGTCAATATATCAAGTCAGACATAAAAAGTAATCACGGAAAAGATATAAAAAATAGCCATGGAAATAAAGGTAAAAAAATGTATACAGAACATCAACATGGCAAACTATATGATAATCTTATTACACCAATACAAGATCCAGAGAAACAAGAGCTGGATGTCAAAGATAGTAATAATGCAAAGGGTCAATGCAAGATTTGCCATGCCATATTTACAGAAGATTGTATGAATAATAACGAACTATTCGAAAAACTAATTAAAGTAACTAACTATGAATATATAGTAAATCAAAGTAGTGCATGCCAATGTAAAGATGCGCTGGACCAACTAATGAAATTAATTGATGAATATCGTTCTAACAGGAACATAAATGGAAGTGATAAAAAATGTAATATTAAGGTCTCAAAAAAAGAAACTCAGGTCTACAACGGACAGATTAGGCAAGGAAAAGATCACTTAATTTCATTTCAACATAATACACTAGATTCTGAGAAATTAGTAAAATCGAGAGATAGGCACGATTCGGAAATAGAAAACGGAAACACTACTTATGGACACACACAATCTAAATGTTTGCAAATTAATAAGTCTAGAGGAGAAGCATCTGGAGACTTAAATAATGATTTCAGTAATAATTGCATGAAAAGTTTAACATGCAAACTCTTAAAATTTCCTTTAGATAAAGAGAATGTGAATGTTGAAGTCAAATACTTCGACAAGTTATACAATCTTTTATGGAAGATAAAAAATATTAAAAGTGAAAAATCAAAGACGTCAGTTAACAAAATTACATGTTCTTTATTACAAAGCGACCGTGCGGCCATAGCAAAAGAGCTTCGGGAACAGATCGTGGGTAGTATTGATGGCTATTATAATCGGGGAGAACGATCTACCTCGACTATTATACCCGGAGTAGAAAAATCTGCACAGTATGAGATACAGAAATTTTACGACATATCTGCACCAGTATGTCACAGCATGAAAACAGTCAGAAATCGGCCAATACCAGCACAACATGTCAAGAAAGTACTATACAGAATTCTAGTGATTATTAAACGTGTTCTATATTGTGTAGCTATAGTCTTATCTTTACCTTGTATGATTATTGTGCTCGGTTTATGCTTTTGTTTCGGCAAAAAACAATCTCGACCAATTAGTATCAAACGTCGATCTAAACTTATAAGACCTCGTGAAGGAAAAGGTTGTTTTCATTATTACACACAATTTTTTAAACGTTTAACAGTAAGTTTGACTGGAAATATTTATAACAGCGGTACGCCGTCTTGGATACAGTCAAGACACAAACCCCGACAGAAAATCGGCAGAAAAGTTGCAGGTGATTTGTGTAAGTGTAAGGATTTGATAAATTCTAATATATCTGTCATATACACTTCCATTCCTCGGAAAATCAATTTAGGCAATAAATCGTTTGAAAGAGCAAATGGTGTTAAGCATAAACGCTACCGAAACCGGAAATTAAAATTCTGCAAGGAACATTCTCAACGTAATAAGAACACTAGACACTCTCTTGCAGGAGGAGATGCATCGACAATGTATAGAAATAAATCTAAGGCATACGAAACAAACAATTTATCAAGTAAAGAAAAGGGTAAAATAAACATAGCATTGGAAGAAACTGACACCCAAAGAACTAAACCAATACATATGTATCGTTGCAATAAAAACATCAGATCCGATTCACTAAAAAAGGTTTCATTTGATGAGGTCGAACGTTGTAATGTCACAGCAGAGGAGTGTCGATCTATCAATCGCTTAATAAACATGGAGGTTCTTGCCGAGCGTAACAACAACAGAAGTAAGAAATACCTGCACCGTTTTTGTCCAGCAAATAAAAAGAACAAAAATATACAGACACCGATTACATCATACTTTAAAAAATTCTGCTTAAAAAAGGGTAATCCTGATTGCGTATCCTGCAAGAGTTGTCCAAAAACTAAAAAAGATGAGAATTTTCAGACCTTCAGACAATGCACACAGAGCTCATGGTGCCAGCGCGATTTCTGTATATTGAATAAAAAAGATGGCAATATGCAGACACCGATGGCATCTTACGCAAACAAACATGTCTTAGAAAATGACAGCTTCGACGGCGTATCGCGTAAAACCCAGTGCTGCCTTTTCGAAAAAAATAAAAAGCGTGAGAACATGGAGATCCCCAACCAGTGTGGCACACAGAGCTCATGGTGTGAGCGCAGTTTGTTTCTATTAAATAAAAAAGATGGCAATATGCAGACACCGATGGCATCTTACGCAAACAATCATAGCTTAAAAGACGACAGTTTCAACGACGTATCGCGTAACACCCAGTGCTGCACAGGGGAAAAAAATAAAAAGCATGAGAACTTGGAGATCCCCCGCCAATGTTGCACACAGAGTTCATGGTGCCAGCACCATTTCAATTCTTTAAATAAAAAAGATGCCAATATTCAGACCTCGAATGTATTGTACGCAAACAAATACAACTTAAAAAAACTCAAAGACAACACAGAACGCGTTTCATGCCAGATTCAGCACGTTATTGGTCCAAAAAATAAAAAGGACAGACATTTACAGACCATGTGTCAGTCTTACACACATAACTCATCGTACCAGTGTCGTCCTTGTCCAATAAATAAAAGATATAGGAATACGCAAACACCAAGTCCAATTGTAAATATAAAAAAAAAATGGACTCAGACAGTCTCTAAAAGGTCGTGCCAATTCCGTTCAAATAAGTGTTGTTGGAACAACGGCGATGTTCAGTTCTCAATTTTTCCCGTAAAAAATGAATTTCGCTCACAGAAGTTTTCTAAGAAGAAACCTGATAAACAGCGCCGTAAGAAAAAGCGTTTGAGGACGCGTCGTAAGAAACGTTATGCAGACGATAAACAGACGAGAGCGAGTAAACTACCGCCCAAGACACCATCGTTTTGGGAACGCTGCAAGAACGCTCTAAACACTTACAAGGCGCTTGAAAAGAAATACAATAACTATCGTCCAATCAGATGCAAACAAAAACCTAGCATTATGCGTGCATTATTAACTTTTTGGGCATCTGTATGTTGTTTACCGTGTATATTATATTTCTGTCTTTGTTTCAACAGTCGATTCTGAGCACAATTATTATATAGATTCGCTATGGCTTACTTTGTATATTTAATGTAATGTGCTTATAATATTGTATGTATTACATTTTTTAAATATTAAACGTATATTTAAGATGTCAATTTTTTTTCGTATTACAAATTATTATTATCTTTGTTTTATTTGCTCTACAAATCGACGAATCTTTAAATATAGGCACCGCCTTAGAATAATAACGCATAGAATGATAGTTTCATATCAAAGGAACTGTCACAAGTGATGCGAAAATCAAATTCATGTAGGCTAGTTTTAGTAGTAGGTTAATTTTCGGTTTTAGTGAATATTTATATAAAAATACATGTTGAAACGCGTTACTTCCTTGTGGAATGTGATGTTAGTGTCTATTTTATGTTTGTCTGACGTATTTTTACAATCATTTACCGCACATTTCGTCACTTTTAGCTAAAATTCTTGAACTGTTCGGGGTGCAAGTTGACCTTGCGCACTGACTGCCCGCCCGCTCGTGTAGGCCCTTTGGGTGCGCTTCAATTTGCCTCACTTAGCGTGTGCGGACTAGGTTTCTATGCGTTAATATTCTAAGGGTATCACCTTGTTCTTAGGTTTGAACCGAAGACAATTTTTTTTTATTAAGTGAGGGCTAATTAAACTTTAATGAAACGATTTTTAATTTTCTAGAATATATTGCGATCACTAATGGTTTGTTATCTAAAAACGTGTTTTTGTTCAGATGTACTCGTAGATATGTGTTACGGAATTATGGAACAGAGTGTGTGTGATAAGAGAGCGTTATGGCGTGGAAAAAGATGTAGTGGCAAAGATAGAGAAAGAGATGCTGAGATGAAACCATCATGTGGAGGGAATGAATGAAAGAAGATTGATGAAACCCGCAGACCATATACGAAAGCGATTGATAAGGCGAGTGTGAGCGGCTAAGTTGCTAAAGGCAGCGTCCTGATTTTAATTCAAATTGGAATCGGTCCGATCGGGTAGTCTCGAAATCGGACGGGTTTCTGAGCGAGAAGATGAACCTTATTCCTACTATATCTTTCTAATTTGTGAGTTAAATCAACTATAGTTCCGGTTAGAAATGTCAAAAGTTTCCGATCGGCCAGTTGTGAATCGCAATTATGCGCCTCGACTCGGAAAAGACGCAGTTTCCGATCGGGAAAGGCAATCAAAATCAAGCTGCAGGCTTTCAATTTATCAATACACTCGGACCGAGTTCACTCGGACGACAACTTGCACGCCACTCGTAACGTATTGATTGAATGCAGACGTCTGAGTGCGCTCGGATCACGTGTTTACACATTACCAGCAGCATCCTAGGAGTCATCCGAATTGACTCAGTCAAGATCATGGGTAATGACTAAATTGAGGCCATACTAATGTCCGGTTCAGGAATCTTTACAGTTACATTTTTCGTTTGCTTGCGTTGGCTGGGCACATGGCGTGGCGTAGAAATCTGCCTTCCGCGCAAAGGCGGTCACGAGTCTTCCGCTTTACGTTGCGGAGAGCAAGTCGCTCATGCGCGATGCCTTACCTTTGATTTGGTTGTAGTGGACGCGAGGACGCTAGTGTTCTGTGATTGGCCAGTGGTGCTGTCCTCTGCAAACGATCCCTGTTGCTTGCGTGGAAATATCAATCTTGCTAGATATGAAACTCACTCGACGCAAAGAAATCCAGCGCAAAGCTAACGGCCGGCGTCCTGTCTGCGTCCTGTACGCGACAGATCTTTGCGTATGCGGGAAGCTAGTCATGCAAGCAAGCGAAAAACGCAAGAAAAAGACTCGAGACTCGATAAAGAAGGATCAGCTCAAGACTACCCTTAATTGGCGACATTGTATGAAATCACTGATGATGACGAAGGAAGTGTGTCAGGACCGTAGCGAGTGGAAGGCTGTTGTCTCTGCCTAGCCTGATTATAAAAAAGATGTTGCGGTTGTCACGTCATCGGTGTGTCATCAACACAGAAAACTTTTACACACGGTGTACGTCATAGATAACTATGTAGCACTAAGGAAATAGATAGGAAACTACTCACTTCGCCGTTAATTACAGTGCTGCCATCAAGCGGGTAAGTACTCAATTAATGTCCAATGTTACAGGTTCAGATGGCAAATTTTTGCGTTGAATATTATTGGTTGCAATGATGTTAAGGGCCAGAATTTTAATATAATAAATAATGTTTTACACGGGGTGTCATAAAAATATGTATTTATAGTTTAGAATATTAAAAATGTTTACGATATTGAACAAGGACAAGAGGTACTTGGCGCCCGAAAGTTTTTGCGCGACCACCCAGTTACCGCGCTTTCACGTACATTAATGACGAATCTGAATTCTATTTATTAGGCAACAACATTTAAATTCCTCTGAATAATACAACCGCGTGGTCGCCGCGTAGTCCAGAGACAAGCCAACCTCAAACCTAAGCCTAAAACGTAAAAGCTAAATAAATAAGAACGTACTTTGCCATAATGTAAGCACGATGAAATTCGTGTCTAATAAATGCGCCCTTAGTATGCACTTAAGTTCTATTCTATTTCCTTAATGGCGGCCACTAGGCTTAGGCCAGTGTCAGTTTCCATTGATGTTGTGCACTTAAGTTACACCAATGATGTCTAAATGACTTTATTGCAATCCCCATATATGGCGCTGTAGTCGATTCTTTGGATGTTGCTCTAAAGCCGTGATGAGCTATGCAAGTCTTTGGTGTAACTTGATTTTGTATTCCGCGTAATTTTTCGGTATACTATACCTTGATTTGTGAGCATTTTTGCCTATTTTAAACAGTCTTTTTAAGAATGTTTTATTATACTTTATGCTTATGTTTACAGCACCGTATCGTGTAAGATTTCTGCTAGAGAGTAAAATTATTATAACTTACGTTTTGTACTTAATAATGGATAACAGAATTACTGAATATCGAGTTCGCATGTTGAAATTCGATAATAATTATTGTGATAAAACACTAGCTGTGAATGAAAAACCAGAACCACTGAGTAAAAAGTTAAAAAATAGTGCAAAAGTAAATGCTAAACAACCAGAAACTTCGCGACCTTATAGGATTATCGCTGGGCAGACATATTACAGAATTGAAAAAAGGAGAATTTCAGATAACCAAGTTGAGAAAAAATGTGTAAAGCAAGTTCCAGTGCATCAGAACCGTCCCAACAATCACAACAAGATAAGAAGGACGGTAGACCACTTTCCTTCAAAAGGTAAGATATTTACAAAATAATTGGTAACGACACTACGGCATCAAGTTATACACAGATTTACAATGTTATCATTACTTCCAGGAAAACTGAACGATGTAAAAGCTATTAATTTGGATAACGTTTTGTGGAAATTCCCTGAGTATGGTTTTTCAAAGAAAATCAGAAATCCTATAAGATCTTTCAATAGTACCAGTATAGGTCAACAACTCAGAGTAATGAGAAAGAAAGGTAAAGATAATATCCACAAACGTAATAAGAAAAAAAACGTAGAAGTTTTGTTTGTTCGAAATCCTTTTGAAAAAAGTGACCCCGAACAAAGCAAAAAACCTACCCCCGCTAGACCTTCTTGGAGTTTCGACGATGCCTTCCGGTTTCGTTCACATCAAGGTCGAAATTTGCAGTGCGTTTATCACCAACGTGCAAGTATTGGTCGTAAGTGGATAAATAATAAACTATCAGACCTCAAGCCCTGCAAGTCTTGCACCAACTTTGCCGAGGATGCGACCAACAAAATTACAATATCGGATGGTAGCAATGAGCGAAATTCAAAACAATTTGAAAAGTTCCCTCATAATTCTTTAAAAAGATTGTCAGGAAAAGAAACATACAGAAGTATGGAAACACCTGCAAAAATAAGTATAGACAAGGACAAGGCAAACAATGAACAGAATATAATTCAAAATGCTAGTATTAGAGAGTATTTTGACGTTGGTTGTGGAGACGGAGGTCTTGTGCAGGCGATCCAAACTTTTAGTAACGGAGCCAATCGACATTTTCAGGAATACGTAAATGACATTACACAATATACTCATAATGGAAAACTACGCCACCCACGATGCCAAGGTCGAAGCACACTATCAACTATATTAGGGTATATCTTATGTGGTCTCATAACAATCGTTTGGTCGCCATGTATAATCACGTTTCTTCTTTTTTGGTTCATAACGTATCCTCTAAGACCTCAACCTGTAGGTGCTCCATGGAAATCTGGAGATAATAAAAAAAAGTCAGGGTTACCGTTCTATACACGTTTAAATAGCGAAGTATGGCCGATTACAATTTTTAACAACTTATGCGCAATTCAATCTAAATCGAAATCGAAATTTAATCAACCGCATGTCCCAAACTTGGAACGAAAATACTCGTTGAATCATAAACGTCATAAAGCAACAGTGATAAAACCTACAACAGAGAAAATCATATGTCATCAACCTCATATTCGAGACAAGAGGCAAACGCATTTTCTCTATAATCACAATAATGTAAACAGAGTCAGACGTGTGGAAAAAAGGAGAACTGATAGTATTGCTGATTTTTACTACAATACAACCAGTATTCCAACCAGGTCTGCGCATCAAAGTAAAATTTCAAGGCGTGCTTGTCATGGAAATTTTCCATTGGCTACTATACAGAAGGTACAAACGGTGATGAGACTTGAATGCAGGAAGCCAAACGAAAACCCATTTTCGGGTAAAACGGTTCATTTTCCTTATGCATTTGGAAACACAACGCCTTTTCAGGAACCACAAACTGTTTCGATGGAATATGTTTGTCCACCCTTGCGTGAAAATACAAATCGGCGGGTGCCATCTCAGTCTTCAAAAAAAACATCCAAAAATAAAAAACACCAACATTCACCAACACGGTGTGAATTTCAACCAAAATATGATTTACCATGTTCACCAATAATGCAGCCATGCTGTAGCGACTTAGGAATGAATCGTCATAACCGAAAAAACACAGTAAGTGTTCGATATATTCCTTGTAAAACAAAAATTTTAAAGCGCTCGTCTTCTGCATGTAAAAAATGTTTTAAATCATGTGAAGGTAAGAATGTTTTACCGTGTCATAAACAGGTTAAAATGTGTTTAAACAAAAACGCATGTGGTGACTGTGAAAAGATAAGAGTGTCCGATGGGCAAACTCCATGCAGAGCAGTAAAATTTTCCGAGCAATCTCAACATAGAAGCGACAGACCAAAACGAAAACGTAAACAATATCACCATAAACCTCATATGAGTAATTGGAATAGATTGAAATCCTTATTTATGGGCAAGTGTCACTCTGAATGGCATCACAAAACTGTAAACAGAGACTTAACCACCCTTCGACCCTATCACATATTTTTTGGGCCCTACAACACTAAGTCCAGCTTTCGTGAGTTTTTTTCGAGTTGTTGGAGATTGTTCAAAAGTCTGTTTCGTGTATGTTTAATCGTTTCCACGTGTTTCGTTTGGGGACCAGTCTTTTTAATTGTTTACGTAATTTACACTTGCTTTTGTTTCTGTATGTAGTGATGTTGTAAAATACTACCGTCAGCATCGCAGGCAAAATGATACGTTATTACTGAAAAGATTTTCATTTAAAAGTTTGCCACGACGGTATGTAGGTGGTCTGGTAGGAATTACATATATATACATATTTATCTAATAAATTTAGATATGTATATGTTATCGGCAATGTATGTAATCTGATATTCTATTACAATATTAATAGGTATTCTATACAATGCCGAACGTGCGTTAGGCAATTAATATATATAAATATTTTGTTAAATGTAGGTGCACAAAGTAATGTGATAATAGGAAGTGCTATAGCACGTCCAAGAATTTTTCTTTTAAGAAAAAATAGGTAATTATATTACAAATGATATTTGTTTATGAAAATCCCAATTTTTTTTCAAACTAAATATCTATTTTAAGTATGCGAGATACACAAATCAAAATTACCATACTCTTTATTGCAGTCCAGGGAAGTATTCATGTTAGCATTCCTGTGTTCCGGTTTTGAAGCGTAGACTGCTGGTGAACTAACAGGCACAAGGATCTTGGCAACTTCGGTCTCAGGGTGACGGACTTTATTGAAACAAGCACCCATGTGCCGCGGTGCCGCGACACGTTCGCTCGGCTCGTGTTGCTTTTTCATATAAGTACAAACCTAACTCGGAAACGCAAACAGAAATTACTAAATTGATTTATTTGTTGGCATTCTATACAATGCCTAGCTATTTTGTACAATGCCTAAGAAATGTGTATAATAGTTTGAAAATATTGACTATTACACACATGGCGTAAAGAAGCCCAGTATGGTAAAGAATGACTAGGCATTCTATACAATCCCTGAATGATACACATTGCCGT
>NW_020653854.1:25289997-25300481 GCF_003589595.1 Hyposmocoma kahamanoa
GAATGACTAGGCATTCTATACAATCCCTGAATGATACACATTGCCGTTAACATATTATATCTATATAGTTTTTAATTACCATGGTCTTTACCACTATTTTCTTCATGATTAGGAAGTCAATATTGTCCGATGATGTACTCGAGTATTGTCTTTGATGTGGAAAAAATAACAATTGAAAAGCGAGAAACTGTACTTGGAATTCAAAAATATTATTTTACCCAGTTGGGAATAGTTCCGTCGTAATGAAAAGATCAACGACGAGGATTTGAATCCTAGGGGCGACATATACGAATTTCTCAGTCACGTACGTTTATGAATGGTTACCTATCAAACAGTAAAGGAAAGTGTTGTGACGAAACTTGCACGTTGAAGAAGGTTCACGACGTTTGGAAAATATGTGCATTCCTCATCATGCATTGGGATAAATGAGATTAGATACCAGGAGTAGGTGCTTTACAATAATTTATCCAACCAGCGTATCTAAAAATTAATATATTACTATTATCCGATTGCTTACGATGACACTGAAGGCTGCCGTGAGACTCGGATAGCACCTAATACTGTTTTCCAGGCGTCTAGTATGGTGGCACTTCATATTTATTTTTATTTGCGTATTTGATATATATTATTTACAATCACCATGTGTGGATAGCATGTGTGATAAAGTATTTGCCTTGTTTGCCTACTTGACAAATACCGCAAACACCAAACTTGCATTATCACGCGCAAGTCGGTTTCTTGACGCAAATCAAAAGAGCCAAATAGGCAGATATCCAAGTAAACCTATCACCCATGGCTCCATGTGTGGACGTCATATTCGTCTGCTAGTTTGTCTGTACGTCAAATATTTTTTGAAGTTCATCAAGCCCCCAACAGCGAATACAAGTGGTCTTGTGAAGTGCCGCCATCAGGTACTAACGTCAATGGATGTGGATGAGACTTCAGAAAGTGACGCAGAATAGTAATGTACAATACACTGCCGCCTTGTGCAATCATCCATACCTCAGACTTTAATAAGAATAAAGCAAACAAGGGTAGTTACCAGTAGTTGCTCGCAGCCGTCGTCTGCGCCCACATCCGTTCAGAGTGATCGGGCAGTTTCCGTCGAGTTACCGCCTTGGAAGCTCATGATTAAATACTCCGGACAGGTTCGAAATATGTCCAGAGACTTAAATACATGAGTTAAAAAGAACGCTTGGCACTTTAACCATCATTATCGCAAACGGCATAGAGTTGAAATTAAATCTAAAGTAAGCTTGATGTACGTTTGGTCCTGATTCATGTCAAAATTTTTGCAAACATGTGACGTTTCTTATTAACTAAAATAACGGTTAACTATTTTTATTTATTTATATTAAATATATGAAATTATCATACAAAAAATTCGTATTTATTTATAAATTGTTACATTCAACTCTATGCCGTTTGCAATAAGAAAGGTCGAAAGTGTCAAGCGTTCTCTTGACTGTACCACATTTTCAATACAAATTCAAATTAGCTTTATTTTATAGGTAAGCAAATTACACTTACATTACATAAGGCAGATTTTTCTAAAAGGAATGTATAAGGAACTTTAGAAGTTGCTCTTTGTAAGACCCTTTTAGCTGTAGAAGTTGTGGTCTACGTTACGTAGCATAATAATTTTACACTCTGTAGTGTATCTATAATAATAGTGTACTTATATAATTATATAATAATAAATCACATATTTGATAAACACCACTATTCGTTCGTAAAGCAGATTCCCCTGAGAAGAATGAATATAGGGTTGCTCGCTGTAAATAGAAATTTGTTCACTATTGTCATTTTTATATTAATTTTCAACACCACTTGAAAAATATTCCGGTTCACTAAATGGATTCTTGTCATCCGAGTACGCAGTAACTGTGATATAATAATAACGTTTAGTATAAAATGTTCGTATCACTGCAGTATACACTTCGTAAATGGCAATAAAAAAAAATAAAGCAAGTTCGTGCTTTTTTTAGTAATTGATTATGCAAGGGTTTGAATAATAATGAAACAAAAATTAAAGGTAAAGGCTCGAATACACAATACACGTATGATAGCAAGTGAAGGGACGAACAAGTCGTGCGCCGAGCTTTTAATCGCAAATATCCGAGAGGCACTACCACTGCGCCCGCCATCCTGAGACATAAATTGACAAGTCCCATGTGCCTCTAATTGCACCAGCACACTTTTTTTTTAAAGCTTATTCTGTCCCAGTGCTGGGCAAGACCTTCCGTCTCTCCACACCTCTCTGTTTTGCGCCACTGAGGTCCAGTCTTATAAGTGCGCGTCTAACTCGTCTCTCATTCGACGCTTTCGCCTGATGCATGGTCGTTCTCTATCTTTGGGGAGCCATTCTGTTGTGGCCTTTGCCCACGTCTCGTCTGTTGTTCTCGTTGCGTCTCGCTTGTTGGCCCACATGTATCATTCGTGTTTTCGAGCGCAGATCACTGTTTCTAATTCGGTCTGACAATTTAACTCCCTGGATGTTGCGCTCCATAGCTCGTTGGCAGATCCCAGGTTTGTGCTTTTTCCCAGCTGTCAGCGACAAGGTTTGTGCGCCGTCGATGAGGATGGGTAGAATGCACATGTCCATGAGTTTTCTTTTGAGTGTGTGTGGTAAGTCGCCTTTCATCAAAAGTTTCATAGACCAATAGCCCTTCCAGGCATTTTCTTCGCACCTTGTCTCCTCCGAAAAGATACTAATTGGCCTAAATACAAGTACTCATGCACATAGCACTTACTAATCCCTTACTAATCCAATCCCATCCCCTACCTGTATCCTGTCTACTGTGGAATTGGTCATGGTTTGGTCTTCGACCTGTTCATGAAGAGTCAAACCTTGAGGCTCGCGGTATTGAGTTGGTTCAACATTGTGCCGAGTTCGATAGCTGAGGAAGAGAGCAATGTCGTCAGCGAAACGTAGATTAATTACGTCAGTCTTTTTCCACCGAATCAATATCCCTTCCTGTCCAGCTGGGTGTTAGGGTCTTAAACATCTCTTCCAAAGTAGCATTATAAAGTTTTGGGGATAGTGGGTACCTAACCTTGTTTTACTCATCGCTGTATTTTACCAGCACACTTACCCTTCAAAACAGAAACGCAGTAATGCTCACGTTACTGTTTGGCGGCATAAAAGTTAAAGTTAAAGTAGGTAAAGTTGCAATAAAAGTATTTACATTTTATTCCACACATATTGATACATTTTACCAATAATATAGTTATTAGGCTAGCGGAAATTAAAAAAGAGCTTTCAGCATATTTCATTTATAGAAAGTAGGTACAGCTTTTCAAGTTTAACTACTGTATTTACTTTCAGTGTTGTTACTTTAAAAAGCCTCGGCGCTTAATGTGGCTAAATAACTATGAATGTAAGCCTAGAAACAGAAAAAGATTTTATGTCACATTGTCGTATAACCCGGCTAAATATATAAATGTATTCTTCCAGGAGTTTGTAATACGAAAAGGTGACGCAATTATTTTAATTCCATAGAGTGTGAAAGAGACCAAAACTAGTTTTAAAACTGTGCTATCTTTCACAAAAATCACGTTTACTTTTGCATTGACATTTGATTGACAGCTTGTAGTTGTGCTGTTTTTCCATGAATTCTTGGATTTTCCAAGTTTCGGTAAAAATTTAATTTTAAACGGTGTTAGTGTTCATTTTCAGTCGTAGTGTAGTGTTTTGGTGAATAAGTGAAGCTAAATAGATTGTTCAGTGCGGGAAGTTTGTTTTTGTATTAGGAAGGATGCAGTCGGAGGAAAAGCGAACACGGCAGTCAGTGGACCTGGCGAGCCTGGAGCCAGCAGTCAGGGTAAAGCAGCTGGCGACTTATGGCGCCATGGTAGAGGTGGATCCCAATGTACCCCCGAGGAGGTAAGACTCACTTAATTCGTAAAAACTTAGTTATTCTTCATGTTACTAAAATAATTAATAAAGTGACTCACTCGGTTTCACTTGATTGCTTCATGACCTTTATTTGCTATGTTACATTGACCGTATCATCTGCCTACTCATATATTATCACACTTGGTTAAATTCAGCGTGCACTGAAAATGTGTAAAATTGAACCAAAAATTAATATAATGAAAAGTGTCTACTCTGAGAGTAAGCAAGGTGTTTTATATTTCGAATAGGCATAGGGGTCATGTAAGGAGATCTTTTGTAAGCTCAAGTTGTTTTTGAAAACATTTTTTTAATCTTGAATTGGAAAAATGAATGCATTAAAATTCGTAGTAAATACTATTGTGACATCAGGATTTGTTAGACTAAAAAGTAGGGGAAAAATGGCGGGTTTTTGTAGTTATGAATTAATTTTCACTTTATATTACATTTTGAGTTATAAATGATACTTTTTTAAGCTGATGGCTCAGTAGCCAATGCTCAATTAATAAATCCGATTTGTTGACAATATTGACATCGCTTAGATATCTCTATCAACACACACCATCATCGCATTGCCCAACTTGAATGCTGGCTGACCCCATTACTGTGCGTCTCATGTATCAGCTTTCATATATCATATTATTTATATATCTGTGTCCACAGGTACTACCGTTCAGGTCTAGAGATGGTCAGAATGGCGAATGTATACTTGGAAGAAGGCAACCTTGAGAACGCTTACATCCTTTATATGAAATTTATGACTTTATTTGTGGAGAAGATTCGCAAGCATCCAGAGTACACTTCTGTACCTGCCCAAGTTAGTATTAGTACTTGTATATGTTTGCGACTGTGTAGGGAATTTCAACTAACCCATAATTAAAATGGACGGTCTTATTGCCAGTGCTTTCATTCGGTATCAATGTGAAACAGTCAACAATATTTTTAGAACATTTTTTTTATGGTTGAGTATATGGCATCATCTAATTATGACACCATTTAGAACTGTATAAAAGAAAGAATTCTTTTGGAAGGTGTACTTGGTGAGACCCATTACTTGGTACTTGGTGTAACGGGCTAGTGTCCGCAACTCGACGTCAAGGCGCCTATTTTGCGTGTGGGTGAGACCCATTAATAACCAAATCAGAATGGAGGAGACCTGTGTTTCAGCAACCAATGATATTTACTTATTTTGACATCCCAATGCCGCTTAGTCCAAGTACATTTCAGCTTAGTTTTGGTAAATAATAGGCCTCATGGACTAGCTTAATATTGGTGCCGTAAAATAAAATTGATTAAAAAGCTTAACTACTTTTTATACAAGGATATTTTTAGAATGATACATATTATTACTTCAATTTGACCAGAAAGTGATATTGATTCATGCATATTATATTATCCTGTTATTAAAACACAATAAAGCTTATTTTCAGAATTCATTCAATGACATTAAAATATTTAATAACAATAATATTAATAGCGTGGTGATGATTCCAATAGGAATTAGTATTCTTTCTTATATTCTTTAAATTTAATTCTCTTCACCAGTATGTGCATATTTTGTTGTATGCTTGGCCTGATATGTCAAAGGTAAAGAGCTGTATACACTGTGAAAGTTATTAACACTGTCAGCGCCATGTGGGCTGCCGGCCGCCCACAAACTTCGACTGTAAGGCAATTATTTGCAATGTATTTTCGAATTTTTCCTGCAGGCCATATGGGTCGCCGGAATACCACAATTAGGAATCAAAATTTATTTTCGATTTTTCGAATCCTAGCCAGTGAAAGGTTGCATCAGCAGGCCGACAATATAAGTTGTGCATTCAGCGAATACAGCTACTTGTTTGGCTCTTCGGCTAACAACTGATTCAGATCATAATCAAGTATCGATCTCGTCCCTAATGGTTACATCCATCTGTTTTTGGTAGGATCACGGCGTACTAAGCGGCCTGCTGGTAAAGCTTGGTGTCCTGCCTGGCTGGCTAGGTGTCCCGCCGACAGGCCACATGGCCTGCTACAAAGGTTTAGTTAAGATCAGGCGTGGTGTGCTGTGAAAAAAAATGCTTGTCCCGTCGCCGCCCACATGGCAGAAAAAACGATTTTTCTTAAGTAGCATTCAGAAAAATCGTTATTTTTATGGCACTGAGGGTTGTATTCTAGAACTCTATTCAATGCTCAAGTCAGGATTGCACTGGCAACACAAGCACTGGAAATACGACCCTAATGGCAGGGACTTGAGTATGATATCAAGTGCTTTAAACCATACTCAAATCCTGACTTAAGCATTGAGTAGAGTTCTAGAATACGACCCTGAGAGTGTTAATATCGACGGTGGAAAGGAGATCCGCCAAATCCCATACAAAATTACCCCAGGCCCGGCGCCAAAATAATGTAACTCAATTTTTAGAGTAAAAATAGCAAAAATATTATATAGTTTCGGTATTGCTAAATTCACATGCTAACATTGTCTTTTTGCCCGTTGAATTTTAATAGGGGCTCTTTGTAAAATTAAATTTTTTAGAGAAATGTCGTCATTTTTAGTTCATTAATCTTGTAATTAGTCATTATGGCGTATAAGCATGTATGTACTGTACTGTAAACTATGAAATGTCTACGACGTTGCCGTAATGATCGTGTACACAAAATACAAACGTCTGCCATTTCACAAGAAAATCAAAAGTCCGGGAGGGTTAAACAAAGTAAAATAAAGATCAAGGTAAGGTATCGCACAGTTCACAGTACACAACACAACAAACGTTAGCGTAGGACTGCGCGTGAGCAGAGCACGCCAAAGCAAAGCGGGCGTCTGCGTGTTTCTCCCTCTAAACCATTATATGTGAGCGAGACAATAAGATGTATCCAGTTGTGCCCTCACGTCACAGGTGCGTTCATCCGTGCGTGTTCATCCTTTCTTTGCCGATTGCTTGAAGGTCATGCGGCCATTAAGTAAAGTCGCGTAAAGCGATAATATAACAATACAAATATACTTTTTTTAAATTATTTGTTTGAACGTATTTGTTGTTGTACCTTTATGCGAATGTTGATATATTTATCATTATATAATACAAACAAAAAGCTAAAACTAAAACATTTGACTTGATTCTTCTATTTATTTATGGGAAGTTTATACTATTTTTTTTTCTAAATAAAAATATAACTGCAAATGAAAGATGTTTATATAATATGATTGATATACATGCTTATATGCCATAATTATTTATTACAATGTTAATGAACTAAAAAGGACGACGCTTCTCTAATAAATAGAATTTTTCATAAAGCTCCTATGAAAATTCAACAGGCAAAAAAACTATGTTAGCATGTGAATTTAGCAATACCGAAACTGTATAATATTATTGCTATTTTTACTCTAAAAACTGAGTTACATTATTTTGGCGCCGGGCCTGGGGTCATTTTGGCGGATCTCCTTTGAAATGTCATAAGGAATATTTTGTCGTAATGGAAAATGTTCCGTACTACAAATGTCCCTTATGATATTTCAAATGATATTTTAAATTATATCGGTATAATAATTTAAATTTGCAATAGTTTCGTAATATTTCAGAAATTATAACTAGGTTATTGTTTTAGGTAAAGATAGTGAACCAGACCAAATTAAAGGAGGTGATGCCAAAAGCTGAGAAATTGAAGCAGAAATTGTTAGATCAATATGCGAAGGAACATCAGACTTATAAGGAGAATTCAGTAAGTTGAATACTTGTTGTATTTGTACATTTTTTTTTGAGCTTTCAATGGACGTAGCCTTGTTAATAAAAAAAATTGTCTTGACGTATTCAAAGTTCTGACGACCTCAATGGCCAAGTGGCTTGCACACCGGCTTTAATGGTGACACCATCACTGAGGTCCCGGGTTTGATCCCCGGCCAGGTCAGTGTAGAAAACTTTTCCATGTTGTCTCGAGTCTGGGTGTTGGGTACTGTCATTGCTTCTGATTTCCATAAAACAAGTGCTTTAGCTACTTTGGGATCAGAGCAACGTACATATGTGATGTCTAATATTTATTTATTTAAAGTGTCAGACTTGTCATGCTTAAAATGTCAAATTTGACATATACAAACCTGCTATGCTCAAATTGTCATGGTTGATATGGCGGATTTGTGAAAGACACAGAACAAGCACTAATAAATAAAGAAGAAGAAGAAGAAGTCATGCTTGATTAGCTCAAGGTGTCAACTTTCATATATCATATCTTATAGTTTCAAATTCGAGCACATCGAAGTATCGTGCCCAACATATACTTCCGGGCACAATTCGAGCCACCTCGCATTGTTGTCTAAAGGGCTAGAATACAAAAGTAGTGTTTTCGCTGAAGAAAAAGTTTTCCCCTGGTTTTGCAAATCCAAATTTCCAGCAGGGGTTTATGGAAAAGAAGTTTAGTATACTAGTTTCAAATTTGCTTAATAGTTTTAGATCAATCAAACATTGTTTAAGCGCAGGGCATGTAATACTGAAAATGCGAGGTGGCTCGAATTACGAGTCCGAGAGTGTATAATATACTCAAAAGTAGATAATATTTGAGTATAAGATAATATGTTCAAAAGTGTCGAGTTTTACATGCTCTTTAATGCACTTAAGGGTAAATATGTAATTGATAATAGTAGTGAATATAGAAATGTCGATGTTGATCATTGCAGAGTAAAAGACGTGCAGCAGAAGAAGAAAGACGGAAGCAAGAGCAGGAAGACGCAAAACTAGCACAGAGGTTGCAGGCTGACGAGAACCGAAGAGACAATGTGACCAGCACTCCACATTTAAAGCATACAGTATGTTTTTAACCTGAACCTGCTCATCTACCGCACTGACATCTAAACAATAATTTTATACTAGAACACCCAAGTTCAGTAATGAACGGATTGTAGTAGGGAGGGACCTAATATATATATTTTTTTAATTTAATAATGTTTAATTAGACACAAGTCTTTTGGATGGTTGTAACTGCAAAACACAAGCGTCAGTAATAGAATGCTATTAGAGGCTAGGAAGTAAAGGATTGCCGGAATGAAGGACAATGTATTAGAAAAAGCAAAAAATAAGTTTCCATGACAAATTTTGTTTCTTGTTTTAAATTAGGCGGAGTGCAGTCCGTTATTGTATTTTCGCTCTACTCGCTAGAGCTCATTTTCGCGAAGAAAATACGAAAGAATAGACATAATATAAAAGTATAAGTTACGTTTATTTTACCACCTCTTGTAACACCGTAGACCAGGGGCTCCCAATCTTTTTCAGACTGCGGCGCACTCACAAGCTTAGTAATATGTCATGGCACCCTAACATAGCTAGTTAGTCGTAATAGATAGGTACAGTCGAAAGAAATAAGTACTTCTTCGTCTTCCGTATAGTAAGTGCTATTATCTATTTATTTATTGGTTCAGCAATAGCTTAACATACTTAAAATTTACATACATTATTGAAATAATACAAGACTAGTATGTAAGCCAATTACAGAGGAACACATCATTGTCATAATCACTTAAAAATAACATAATGAAAATAATAAAGTATGTGTTCATTATTCTAAATATATGTACATTTAATTCGTACTGTTTACATTTGATTAATTTTAAATGAATTTAAAATATACTATAATAATTAATTAAAATAGTTAATTAATTTTAAATATACATAAAAAAACAAAATTGAAATGTCCAAAATTAAAAAAAAAGAATAAAAATTTTATTATCTACCAATATTTGACGAGTGGGCGGCGACAACTTTGTCCTTATAACGGCGAAAACTGTCAAAATATATGTCTAAATTTGCATGAATACTCAGGCCATAGTAAAAATTGTAAATTTGTCCTGGAAAAGGGCACGTTAGGTTTTGCTAAGTTGCCTCCTTGAGTTTGGCCGTGGAACAGTATGTGCGACTCTCGATAATACTCCCCCCGCAGCAACTTGTAGAGGAAAACCTGGTCATTTATGCCTTTCCGTTGACAATCAATCAAGCTTGAAATATTCCAGGCGTCCTTGGTATTCATTTTTGTTACTAAAGCCAGGGGCCTAAAAGCTAGATACCGTGTAAATAATTTTTGTACGCGTTCAATGTAATCAATGTGCACCTGATAAGTGGGGTTCCACACGACCCTTGCAAACTCAATGCCACTACGGACAAGGGAATTGTATAAAGATATTAGCGTCTTCATATTTTTGAAGCTTTTAGTATTTATTTTTATCAAACCCAGCATTTTCAAAGGCATGTGCTGTAATGTTGTCATAATGAGCAACATAACTAAGCTTATTGTCCAGAGTGACACCTAAGTCCACTTCTGCCACTAAATTACCATCAATATAGAAAGAAGACCTAACAATACTTTTATTTTTGGTAAATTTTTTGTGATTACATTTAGTTGCACATAGTTTTTATCGCACCAAAGTTTTATATTAATGAGATCTTCCTGCAACATATGGACATCTTCCGCGGAGCGAATGGATTTAATTAATTTCATATCGGCAGCAAATAGATAATAGTCACTGTGATGTATGTGATCAACGATGTCATTTATAAAAATAAGAAACAGTATCGGACCAAGATGCGAGCTCTGTGGAACGCCAGAAGTTGCCACATATGGTTTT
>NW_020653854.1:25300491-25340951 GCF_003589595.1 Hyposmocoma kahamanoa
TACTTGAATTCTCTTGTCCATTTTTTCAGCAACGGCTTGTACAAAGGAAATCAAATTCGGACTTGTGACGTTGGAACTTACTTGACGTGACGTTGGAATTATATTAACATCATTTACTTTACGGATATTTAATGCTAGTGAGCAGTTGGCTTTGTGACAGTTTTTCTTTAGTCTGTATACATAAGTTCTTTGTTCTTTTTTAATCGTGTTTTTTTTTCTTTTTTTTTCTTGGCTTTTTGCGATTAGCGTCTTGGATTTCTTGGCCTTAGGTTGACCTTGAATCTTGAAGTCAGTTTGGACTTGGGAGTTTATTATTTTTTAAAGCATGACATAACGAAGTAGTTAGAAATCAAGTGGTGAGACTAAACCGTAGACAATGTTGAGTTTTTGCAAATGGTGCATAAAATCCCTAAATGCTAAGGCCATTTAGATTTGACTAAACTCGTGTTGCGCAGGAGCAGTGGGCCGTGTCGCCGAGTGCGCCGCCGGTGGACGGCATCGTGTACCCCGAAGACTGGCCGGCAGCGCAGCCGCGCCCCGCGCCCCTCTTCCGGCCCGACCCGCCCGAGTCCGCCGCCAAGCCGCCCTTGTAAGTCCACTTCTCTTACATTACATCTATTGCGCATTCAAGCTCGAAAAGAGGATTTAAAAGAAGACTTTGACGTGCAGCAATGTGCTGCAATCAATTGTCAATTGTAAATGGAAATATAGAAGTTACACGTGTCGTAACTGGAGAAGGTTACAAACTTGTCAAGGACAAATTGACCTACGTAAAATATCGTATGTCGAAATTGCCAAGTTCACAGGGGAGTGTTTTGAAGTTCTGAATTCACTGAAATGAGCAAAACACGCGACTTTAGCATTTCATTTATTAAGAACATTCGAGTTTAACGTTTGATTCGCATTCGTATACGATATCGTTATCCAATGGCGTTTACGGAGTTAGTCGGTGAAATAGATTATAAGAAAAATGAAAACCTTTTATATACATTTTTAAATTATAAAGCATTAAAATAAATTAATAAAATTGAACAAAATCCAGACTTCATATAAAATAATAAGAGATTTCCATATTACATTCTTGCTTTGTAAACAATAGGACGTTCGGTAACTGTGGTCTGAATAACGTTTGTAGCCTTTGCCAGTCGAAAAGCTCGAGTAATGGTCATTTCGGTTTTCGAATACGACAGTTTGACGTTCGATTCGGGTGTTGTGAATAAAAATAAAAAGAAATCGTACGTAATATCAAATCGAATCGGTTGACAACAGAGTTATCGTAAGTTCTGAATCGACCCTCTGGTGGCGTGGAATTTAAAAAAAATCCTCGCTTTATTATTCTGCCCTCCTTATCATAACTAACATAACTGACATTCTTAACAAAACTCGTTATTAACATGTCTGTAGGACTAGCACGACTTGCGCAAATGCGACATAGACCTGAAAAGGTTGTAACCCTAATGAGCCGTGACCAAGTTCGCGGCAGTAAGATAAGAAAATTTCAGGTCCACAGAAATTTATTGTTAAGTTGATGGTAAAGAAAACGCTGTAACAAGACAAGAAAAGGTATATAAAACAGACACAACAGTATAAAACACTCCCTTACTATGGATTAACATAAACAGTCCAGACACTTACCCCAAAAGAGCCGAGTTATACGGTATTACAAATTGGTATTAGAATTGGCACGTGATTAATAGTATGGATGAATGAAGGAAATATTCTTTATTGTACATAAAATTACAGTTAAAAATACAGTACAGTAACTTAGGTATAAAGATAGTGTAATAATGTGCATCAGGCGGCCTTATTGCTATATAGCAATTTCTTCCAGGCGACCTTAGGATAGAAATTTGGGATATGCAAAAGGGGTGCAACCAAAGAATATCATTATAAGTACACCGCATTATAATTATTAATAAACTCATACATGTAGATAGAAATATCCATATAAATATTATTAATACATAAATAATAACATGGACCAATAACTCGTGACTTGAGGTATTGATCCATGATAATAATATTAAATGCTTATATACTCTAAAAGGAAAAAGTAAAGGAAATAAATGAAAGGGTAGCGGAGAAACAGACAAAAATTAAGAATTGAGCAAGTGATCCTTGACACGTCGTTTGAAGGAATCAAGAGAAGGGGAACCTTGGATCGATTCGGTAGTAGTTATTACAGATCGGTATTAAAAGTGGTAAAAAAATCAAAATTAGATGCAATTGAAATTTTTATACCACTGTACGCTGCCGCGATCGAGCACGGAGTGACGATGGTACGAAACAAAATCAGAATGGCGAGGCAAAGGAATTAAAGAACGATTCAAAATTTAAAAACTAGGAACCGGAGAAAAGGCGATAAAAAAGTGGGATGCCGATGTAAGGACGTCACATTGTCACAGAGCGCGTGATTTCTATGCGAGAATAGCATTGTCTCGCGCTTTATGTCGCTGTCGCTCATGTCGCGCCTTATCGTGCTAGCTCTACTGGGACCAGTGATAGGAGATCTTGGACCTGTCTAATCGGTTTTTTTATATCTTATTTAGTTTCAGTTTTATTGTTAAGCGAAATATGAGTAATTGATATTTGTTTAGGTAATTAAAACTATTTTTTCGAGTTTAAATTGCGTATATTTGTAAATTCACCCGTGAGTGGGTGAGTTACTCGTAATCATGGGACCTATAAAGGGCCCGAAAAAATAGTTTCATTTCCTGTGTTCAATCGAAAACCCGAGAACTCGGTTTCTATAACAAATATAATTGCTATTCTTTTTTCTTAGTAAATAAACTGTTTATCTTTGACATCCAACGTTGTTATTCTTTATATTCGTTCGATACTGTTTTGCACTTTAGAAAACTAATGCAACTAAGAAGTACTTGATATATATCGAAAGTAGCAGTAGATCTCCTTGTGATAGAGTTCGTCCAGGGAATTACTGCCACTTTATCTATTTTTGCCGCCAAGCAGTAATGTCAGATTACTGTGTTCCGGTTTAAAAGAGTAAGGGGGTTGGTGAAATTACAGGCACATGGGACTTGTCAACTTGCGTATCAGGGTGATAGGCGCAGTGGCAGTGCTCCTCAAATCTTTGCGATTTAAAGTTTTGAGTGGCACGGCAACTGTTATGGATAGGCGTATAGCTTACCATCAGGTGCACGACTTGTTCGTCCCGTCACTTGATATTATTATTAAAAAAAAAGTTGCTGGAACGCAAACGCGTCAGTTGTGTGAGTGTTGGCAAAAAAAAAAGAGGGCAGTGTTAGGTGAGGGGCGTGTCACGGTGTCACACTTGAATAATAATAATTTTAAATTTGCATTGAATTGATATTCAATTATTTTTTTGAAATTACTCCACTACTTTGTTATAATTATTAATACAAAGATCGAACACTCAGAAAAAATTCCTTCGATCCGGCCGGATTCGAACCGACGTCTTCTAGCATACCCTGGCAGACGTTGTACCTACTAAGCCACGGAACGAACCAGCAGACCTCACGAATTTTTCTATGTGCGTAGGTGGCGCTACGACTAAAAAGTCGTTGAAAAACATAACTGGTATAGCGTCTGACACGGTATGCTAGAAGACGTCGGTTCGAATCCGGCCCGATCGAAGGAATTTTTTCTGAGTGTTCGGTCTTTGTATTAATAATTATAATAATTTTATGTAGATAGTGCCGTGACGTGTGGGTAGGGAATTAAATAGTACGATACGAATATGTGCATTTGCAGTAATAAAAAGTGAGCAGCATCTATGAGTGTACAAGAGCGAAAAAAAAAATTGCTGAGTAGAGTGCACGTAAAAGCATTGTACAGGTAGATAAATAATTTAGATAAAATAGTTTGTTCATAATTAATTCATGCTAGTTTAACGAGAAGTTCTTCCGTCTTCTCATAGGATAACTTCTGCAGCCATTTTCTTGGTACTAATTGACGGTCGTGGCAGGAACCGCGAGTCGTCGAACTTCTCGGGGCTGCTGACGCCGCTGCTGGCGCGCGCGGCGGAGCGGCCGTCGCTGCGGCGCGTGCGCGCGCCCTCGGCGCTGCTGGCGCGCTTCCTGCGCCTGGCCGCGGCCGACACCGCGCGCAACGTCGAGTGCTGCGGCATCCTCGCCGGCGTGCTGGCGAGTACCTCCCGCGCAATAGACCAGCCTCACGATTCATTATCGAACATCTTATTAATCTATTTATATTTATGGTTTATTTCATTGAGTCAATGGTTTATTTATATAATTGCAACGTGAAAAATATTGTCCAAACCGATTACTTATAATTTTAACAAAATATTATTATTGGTGCGTGCTACTTACTGATCGGTTTGAAGTTTTCCTTTACCTCAAAAAAAAATATTGATACTTAAATATTTAAAATATCTAATCAATTATTTTTGGAGTCGTTGCCAGCCAAGAGCCAGATATATATACAGAAAATCACACGATATATTTGTATAAATAAATTATGAGCTATGAATGAGTGTTAAAAAGGATAGTGCTGTTTTTCAGTGTCCGCCTGTGTTCGCACAATTTTGATCAAAAGGTGTACAAGAAAACAAACGTCGTTAATCTAACTTAAATCCAACTATTTTTAATACAAAGGTCGAACACTAACACGCATTTTCCACTACGCGACTCATGGCATCTCTTATTTATTCCAACAAACCATTACACCATTGACGCGACGCGATTCTAAAGAAAAACTAGCCGCTACGGCTGCGATCACTCGCGGCTATGCACTTAGTGGGAAATTACTCTACGCAAAAATTCCTTCGACCTCCCGACTGATTGGTTCCAAAGTTCGGTTGGAAGAGCGTCAGACACGATATGCTGAAGGCGCTGGTTCGAATCCAGCCGGATCGAAAGAAGTGTTCTTTGTGTCCGATCTTTGTATTAATAATAAAATTATAACAAGCTATAAGAATAATTGAATATCATAAAATCTGCATCCGCTGATATGTAAGAAACCTGTATCAGCAACAAGCCTAATTTCCTAATATAACCTCCAAACTCCCGGAAAGAAGCCTCGAAAATACCCGAAAAAAGTGAATGTGAGTGGTTCTGGCCTGTTCTCCGATCGGCGTCGGGTCTTTTTCTCGCTTCAAGGGGGTTTCTCGTGCTAGAAAGAGAAAGCTGTCATATTCACAGGTCGGTCTTGGAGCCGTTAATTAGGTGTGTGTGTGCAAAGTTGCCAGATGGTTATGTATCTTCCTTTTATCTTAATTTTATTTCTAATTTTAATTTTCTCTAGATTATAATATGCTAATGCACACAATACTAAAGCCGCTGCACTGTCAGTCGTCCAAACTAGATAGGGGAGAAAACACAACGATAACTTAATTTTTTGGTCACTTTCTGTTAATTTTGTAAACAGCTATATTTGTTTAGTAATATAGTGCTCCCGGAAATTTGTGAAAAAAAAAATTAAAGAAACAAAAAATAAAATTCGAAAAAAGCAAAAAAAGGATTTTGTGAAAAAAGAAACAAAAAAAAGAACAGGTCCAAAAATTAACTTGGCGTAGTGTTGATTGGAGGTATCGATAAGTATGAGTGCGAACTACGCCGTGTATCCGCTAGAAGTCTCGGCGAGCCTTCAACGAGTCTCCAACTTTTCCAGAGTTTTTTTTACTAAGTAGCAGTAGTGTCCGAGCGTGCGATACTATACTGGGGTATACAGTATATCACAGACAGGAACGTCAAAAAAAGTAGAAGTAATTTTGATGTTCCTTGGCGTTGCAGGAGCGGGACCAGCTGAAGATCACGCATGTGATCGTGCCCAAACAGACTGGCACGGCGGACTCGTGCAGCACAAACAACGAGGAGGAAATCTTCCATTACCAAGATCAGCACAACCTTATCACGCTAGGGTGGATACACGTGAGTTCATATTGCTTGTTAATCCATACTTGCAAAAAAAAAAAGGTTAGACCATTATCCAACTATAAGTTGAATTTTGATATCTAAGTAGTTACAATTGTTATACTAAAAGTAATCTTGGATGATCCCTATGCCAGATCATAAAAATCTGCACAATGTAACCTTGTAACGACGTGCCCTAATTTACGTATTTCATAAACTATTTTTATTAATAATACATCATATTAAAGTAAAAATAACACCACAACAATGTTCATTTGTAGAAAATGAGCAGTGGAAAAACATTTTTTCTTTTTTCAAAAATTCAATATTTTTTACGACAACGTGCATAGGTTAGTTCCTCACCACACTGCATTTCCTAGAGATGAAGTATATCGATAAAAAGTTTTCTATAATTTGATGAATAAATGTGTGTTGCGAGTATGATTATAATTTGCAGGTAAATATTTTTTGAAAGAAGGATGGCGAAAGCTGACCCAATAATTATAAAAATCAACTAAGAGCCGTTCATGGAGTTTACTAGTATAATTTTACGTTTTATTCTATGTCTGGTTATCAATATCATTTTGTATATTTTTATAAGTCCGGAATAAAGAAATTATAAAACAATGTATTTTAGAATAAATGCAAGAGCACAACGCAATTAATTCAGTTCGGCCATAGACTAAGTAACGTTTTTGTACACACGTTTCATTTTAAGCATGATCAAATGTTTATTTTATAGTACACATATAAAACATTACAGTTATATAATATCAAATAATCAATTATACAGTAATGAAATAGAGTAAAAAATAAAACGAAATGTGACAAAAATGTTTCGACAATATTTAAATGAGAGATAAAAAAGTTAGCAAAGGAACATTCTAACTAGAAGCCTCTTGCCAACGTCAATGTCACATTGAGATTGAGAACAGTGTGACCATTTGTAGCAGATTTCTGCCATTTGAGCAGATTTCATTTTTATTCATTTTCATTGAGGTAGAACATGTTAACGTTTTTATGAAAACTTGTTGTTTTCTGGTACTACAAACAAACATCTGAAGCGTAATATGGGACAATGTTAATCTATTTTATAACCCCAGCTTCTACAGGTTGTACTCAATTAGCCTTTTTGATGCTTTGATTAAGAGTCACAAATATTGATAGGTCTCTTTAATGCACATCTTCAAAAACACTGGGTCACAAAATACACGGGATGTCGCCATGTATACTAAAATATCTATTATTTTGCATTTGGCATTAATAAATGTATTTTAATTAATTTGCGTCTAATAGCGGTGGTAACATGTGGTTACAGACGCATCCGACGCAAACTGCGTTCTTATCGTCGGTGGATTTGCATACGCAGTGCTCGTACCAGCTCATGATGCCGGAGGCCATCGCCATCGTCTGCGCGCCCAAGTACAACGAGTGAGTAAAAAATAATAAAATAAAATAAAAATCGTTTATTTCTCCTTCCACAATAGTACCAAAACAAGGTACTTATGAATAACTTAGTAAATATTTTCCAGAACAAAACACATTTGTGGAAAGCTGGAGCCCAAACTAAATCAGAGTTTTGTATTTTAGGTCTCCAGAAAAAAAGAAAAATAAATACATCCTTTATTGCTTTTTATCCGACTTCCAAAACAAGGGAGAGATCTTCAATTCGATTGTGTTTTTTTGTATGTATATTACGCGATTATTCCGAGAGTTGTTTACCGATTGCGATTCTTTTTTTGTTGGAAAGCGGGTACCTTAATAGTGGTCCCATTCAAATGTGAAGAAAATGTTCCACGTCTAAGGTAAATTAGAGGATGAATTTTTATTGGATTTAATCCACTTTCCGTTACCAATTTTAATCAAATTTAGCAAATAGATGAATTCCACGAACTTTCGAAGCCACTGGTGCCATTTTCATTGCGATGCATAAGGGTACAGTTACACGAGGCGAAAGATTGTCGTGAGTGCCCAGTTACCACGCCTTTATTTACATTAATGGCGAATCTAAATTTTATTTACTAGGCAACAAGATTTAAATTCCTCAGAATAATACAACCGCGCGGGCCGCCGCGTAGACCAAATTCAAGCCAGCCTCCCCCGCGTGCCCGAGACGCTCATTTAAGTTAAAACGTAATAGCTAAATAATAGAGCGTATTTTGCCATGACAGTTAGACTCACTCAGTCGAAATATAAATATAAATATTTTATACAACGTGATCATTATTTTTTTCCCTCCAGAGCGGGACGTCTCTTTATTACTGTTTTAAAAACAATATATAACGTTTATGATAGTTGCGTAATGTTGTTGTACGGTGCAATATCGTACATTGTGTTTATGCGGCATTTTACGTATTCATGCGACATTTAGTTATAATTTATATTTAGTTCACAATCAGCCATCGCGCAGTGTACTCATTTAACACCTATCAAATGTATCATTATTAGTTGTAAATCAAAACTAATAAACATTCTTAACAGTTATAATACTATCATTTATAAGTGTATGGAACACCGTACATCTTAATGGTCCTTCGAGCCTTCGTGACGTCGAAATTCGGCGTGTGAGTTTCATTGAATCAGCACTGCAGCTATCAACCACGTGAGAGCACGACAGTTCTCGCTACAAGCAGGCTCACTACAGCAGCCATTTCAGTGTTAATTTGTATTTCTTTGCGTTGGTAGCGAATCGGTTTAGCCGGCCTCCCACAAGCGGGTCTCACCGGCTAGATTGAGAAGGCGCACATACCACGTGAAGTTTACAATTACGCTGAACTATCAATTTTCCGTAAGCAAATCAATATGGAAAATTTATTAGCAATTCAAAATCAGCTCATAGGAGCAATTGAGCAGCTTTTGATCAATTTCAAAAAAGATGGCGCCGACCGCAAGACGCCAGCAAACATCAAAAAAAGGTTAGACACCTTAGAAGCATACTGGGTTGAATTTCGAAGCAATCATAGTCAACTGTGCCAATATGAAGATCGCAGCAACGAATACTTTACCAAAAATACTTACGAAAAAACGAAGCAATTCTACGGTGAAGTACGCTCATACCTTCAGCAATATCTAAAAGAAAAAATATTAGTGGACAAGCCAGGCACATCCACTGATTCTATTTCTGCTCCATCAACAAGAGACGACGAACGTCCTACAACGCCGAAGGTAATCAATTATCCTCCTTCTACAAAAGAGCCACTACCAGAGCTCTTTGCTGAAGAACAATATCAACGAAGTAGACGCGATCAGGGCTCTCCTAGCAAATTGGAGGAAATGTTACGCAAGCAGAAGAGCAATTTTAAAGCAATTTCCCGCACTTTTACAAACATAAATTTGACAAAATTAACAGAAAAGTGGGAATATCAAGATGTCTTAAGAAACTTAGAAGCTCGTTGGGCAGCTATACACTCATTGCATTGGGAAATAGACAGCGAGCTCGTTGAAGAAAATGAAGAATATGAAGAAACATTCAACACATACGAAAATCAGTACAATGACATCAAACGGTCAATAAATAGCAAAATGTGGGCTGTAACGTATAAAGAAAAAACGACACCTATAATGGACATTCCATTTTTTAATGGCAATTATCATAAATGGGTGTCGTTCAAAGATTTATTCACAGAATCTATTCATAATAATAATTCCATGTCTAACGCACAGAATTGAACAATTTTTTTAAATATCTAACAGTGTTTAAAGTTTAAAAATTAAAAAATATTTTTCGCTTCATTAATGGTCACTTGTGTCCTGTTTTTTCATCAAGTATATAACCAGCAATAGAGACGAGATGTCATTTCATTTGTTTGAAAACTATTCTGCCAAATCGTTACCATGACAACTGCGCTCCGATTGGCCAGCCCGAATTTGGAATAATTGACGGGTGTCGTCAATTGTTTCACTTCAAAGCGACCAGTTAACTTGAGCTTTGCTATAATGAACGAAAATTGCAAAATTACTTAATTAATATTTAATTGCCGATGAAATTTGATTCGGTTTGTTTTATAATTAGATGTTTTGCTGTTTTACCTACATCACCGAATGGAACAGCACGCCCTTGTTAGAGACATTATCTTTATTGCAATAAATACAGAATATATTTGGAATATACGGAGACGTACACACAGGTCAGTTGTTGGCGCTGTACTATTTCAGCTTTCTAATTTGTGATTTCAGTTATTGTCAAAGCGGGTCATTGTTAAGTATTTTGGAGATACGAAACTTAAAAGCGGGACTGTCCCGCTGTATGGTTACGTTAGTTTTATATGAAGCGTCATGGATTGTTCCAGGACCGGTTATTTCGCGTTAACACCAGACTACGGCATGCAGTTCATCGCCAACTGCCGCCTGTCTGGCTTCCACCCGCACCCCAACGACCCACCACTCTTCTATGTAAGTTTTCTTCTGTTGTTGCTCTAAATTAAGGAACTGATAGAAACGGGAGCGTGGAGAAAGGTCGACCTTAGCGTCCGTATATATTTTTTAAGTTTACTAATTGTCACGATATTTTTCTACCATGATATTCAATAATTTCTTTGCGAGATTACTTCACTAGCGTAAGCAATTTCTCAACTAAAAACATAGGTAATTAACGTAGCATCTAAGCCACGAAAGGAAATGGCTTTGTACAATTCACTTTCAAACATTTATTTCCTTTTCAGCAAATAGTATACGTGATGGTGCGTTACTAAATTACATAATGAAAGAAGACAATTAGTACATACCTGTATAAATAACCTTTATAAACTAAAATTAAAAAATAAACTTTCTTCTGCAACCATACCATCAAGCTTCGCCTTACCGTTTTTGGTGGGTTAACAGACTGGCGATTTCGTTGATTAATGCTTTTGGTAGGCCAATGCTTGATAGGTTGGCATTTCTTTTAGAAAGGAAGTTAGATACTTTTAAATGTTATTATTGATAAATTGAAATATAGACTGATATCAGCCATATATTAATTTGCTAGTCATTTTTGAAATATAATTAATATGAAATATCTTTTCAAATCCGACCGGATCGAACATTGACTTACAATTATATGGACGTCGGGTCCGAGCTAAAAAGTGTCCGAACTTATAGGGCGTTAAAATCGTATACAGAGCGTCATTCACGCTTTAGTCTTCGTTTGTTTCTTCTGACAGCGAAGCAAGCAAACTTAGACAGTACTGCGATGACATTACAATTTAAATTCAACGTTTTAGCTTTTTCATATTTCTTTACATATCACTACGTTTAAATAGGTTGACTTGGGACATTTTTTTCGTGGTTTTTGTATTAGACCCGTCGTCCATTTATTTGTAAGTCAATGAGATCGAAGGAATTTTTCCTGAGTGTTCGATCTTTGTATTAATAATTATAATAATAAGTTCAAATCGTATACGTACTTAAAGTATGCCAATAATCGATACAAGTTCTAATTTAAACTCGTTACGCCAACACTAGTTTGTTATGATTATTAACAACAAAGATCAAAGACTATAATTGCCTCCGTGGCCGTATGGTTACCATGCCGGACTGCCACGCAGAAGTCCCAGGTTCGATTTCCGGGCCGGGAGAAATATTTGTATGGCGTACATTATTTCTCTCGTGAGTTTGGGTGTAGATTGTGGTTGTCTATGTGTGTGTCCATGGCACCCGCGACACAGGGTTTCCCTAGTACGGGGCTATGTTGAGTGTGCGTTATTAACACTTACAAAAATTCATATAGGCGTTCTCAGAACATTCGTTCGGAGAACGCCTATCGCAATATTTTTAAAATTCATGGGCAGTGTTCTCGAACTGTTTTTAGGCAGCTGCCATTGCTGACCTGCCTCAAATTTCCACCTCGTATAAGCTCACACAAAACTGTTTGTCCGACCAACGTTCCAATGTGTGGCTTGGAAAAAAGGACACCATCTTATGTGCAATGCACTTTATTATTATAGTCTCTTTTTTGAAGATGGAGTAAAATGACATTTGTCGAGTTTCCAGTTTTCATAAAATTTTAAATAGTTATGTAGTCGTTGTCGATAGTTTTATCGATAGATTGTGAAAGAAGATAAAATAATATAAGATATTGACTGAATTGTGAAAGTTATGACGTTCTAATAATTAATCGCGTTATTGCCTTCTTATATTGACACTTCGCTTACTAGTATCGAGATCAATTTTCATTCATAACATTTTAACAAGAATAGCCGGATTTCATTATCTACACTGAATTTAAACGAAAATCTTTAAAATGTGTCTCCTCTTTGTATTTTTCATAAACATAGCGACTGTGAACTGGCAATTGGTACTATCTCAATTATGACAACTTTACAAGATGAAGAAAAAATTGTTTGCGCCATTTATATAGCATCTGATTTGCCAGTACCGGTTACCAGTTCACAGTCGATAGTCTAAATTGACAATTCAAAATGCTTAGTAATCGTATGAATAATGAGTCGAGCATGATTCAAGGGAAACAAGTTGAGGCATTTATTCCATAAGCGTGACCAATATTCAGTCGATTGTCGATAGAATATTTATCGACTGCAATCACTAGATACTTGTAATTGGGCAACAATTTTGCGCTATGAACTATCATTTTACTCCGTCTTCAAAAAAGACAGACTATAGTTAATATATTTCTTAATACTGTTCCAGAACGTAAACCATATCCACCTGGACGAGACAGCGCCCGTGGAAATGGTCGATCTCCGAAGGTGAACACAGACGGGACATCAGCACTGAAACAAATTATATCGTCCTGTCTTTGCACTATTGATTTGAACACGCACTTGTCATCACCATACTAATCGTACTGAGACATCAGCATTTTGCTTTGCAAAGTAGCTGGTATTGACTGATTGTTTAAGCTAGTTCGCGCCTTGGGTAGTGGCGGGTTGAGGGGGCGGAACTCGCTTTCACGTTCAGGTTATAATGCGCTACGTATGGTAATGGTTGTAAAGCGTGTTATATTGTGTGTTCATCTTTTTCCGCTGCTAAACGTTATTTGTAAGGGTCAGAGATGTGACGTGGTGCCGAATCCTATACAACAAATTGATGTTGGTCACAAATAATCTAGCGAAAACAGCGCAATCGCAATTACGCTCGGATGCTTTTAAACCCAAAAGTTTACTTATCCCCGTGAATGCTGAAGAAATATGGAAGTTATTACAGATTGCAAGCGCAGTATTTGGTCCCAAAAGACGTTTGTTTCTTAAGAACAACCAGGGTTGCGCTTGCGTCGTTTTCAGTCGTATAATTTCTTCTACATTTAAAAAAACAAAAGAAAAACTTCAAATGCGCCCACGCCAGTCCGAACACTCTGACTTAACACCACATATCTGACCTAAGTGTCTTCATTCATATACAATTCGTACAACAAATTTATTTTTAGAGCTCGTGTTCGTTGTGCAAGTAACTTGCGTACGGGTTGTATGAGACTTTCTCAGTGAAATAACGTCCTACAGTTTCTTGCATAAAAACGTGCTTATGTAGTTACTTGTGTGTTCTCCTACTATGCTTAAACTTGTTTTTAAACTAAAAACTCACAGCATTAAATAAGTGTGTAATTACTAATTAAATTAACTATTTAAAGCCAAAGATCTTAACCTACGCCTTTATGTGATGTAATTGTAAACCAATTGTGGTAGGGTTAGTTAAAGCGATGAACTATTATCACAAAATTAACTATTTGAAACGTGTTTGTTGGTAATTAACGATCAATTAAATTAATAGTACATTGTGTATTATAGGGCGGTAAATAAGGTATTACGAACGAGACTATTAGGAGCCCGAAGTCTAAGATTGAGGTCTTTTGGAGTCGAAGTTCGTAATTCCCGTACCGCCCGTGAAATATACAATGTTTTTCCTAACATTTGCACGTTAATAGTATGATTGCATGCCGGCTAACTTAAGACTATAATGCCTCAAATAAAAATCTTCGGTCCTTTTTTCGTCTCATTACAGCAATGGTTGGTGAAGAAATTTAATAACGAGACCTGCTGAGCTTGTTTACGAATCCAGAATTTATTGTTCTTTGTGCGATGTAAATAATACGGTTTTAAAATTGTAAGATATTGTTAAACAATTGGAAAGTTTAGTTTTTCTCACCGTCAGTGTGGTACATTTTATGGGAGAGCAACATAATTATTTCTTTGGCTAAGAATCAGAATGTTATCCTTTATGCTTTTTTCTGTGACTTGAAAAATACACCTATATTGTTCTATTGTGGCATTTATCATGTCGCATATGAAACCAAAATAAATACTGTCGTAACTCAAAAATAAAACTGAAAGAATCTTATTGCGAATAATGGGATATTTTTTATTTGTACCATGGACCTATAACTCAAGAGGAATGCTAAGTGAAATACAAGACAGAAGACAGCATAATCAAGTATTTAGTTCCTTTTGGTACACCAGATGTCGCGACGAGTATGAAATGGCAGCAATTTATCAAAGCTACTCTAATTTCTAGTGATAACAAGCAAATCAACTAGATGGCGCTTGTTGAATAGTGCCGGCTATTATTTTGATTTGTTTGGGATTAGCGCCATCTACCCATATTAGCAAGCTTTAATTTATAAATTAGTTTGTAACACACAATGCCATCTGTTGATACGCGGATTCTAAGTTCAGAATGAAAGAGAAAATAATTGATATACGTGGATATCGTTGTTTACATAATGAGCAGAGTTTCTTAACCTGTGGTTCATAGACCCCTAAGGTCTCGTTCCCACTATGCCGACCGGCGTATTTTTTGGGAAACTGGCGCTCGGACTAGGTATTCACATTAAGCCGAATCTCGCAAGAAAACGGAGACTAAAGTCCTTACCTCAGTCGAATTCAAACCACTGCGCACGATAGACGACAAAATTGTGGTGTTGTGAAGGCTTAATAAAGTAAAAAGAAAAAATTGGGTACATCCTATTTTACGGAAAAGATTTTCACTTGGAAGTTTTGAACATTAATGGACCACTAGTTTGTTATAATTATTAATACAAAGATCGAACACTCAGAAAAAATTCGATGGGTGATAAATCTGTAATAGATTTCTCATAGATGGCGCTACGACTAAAAAGTCGTTGAAGGACCAAGTACAAAGACACGACGCAAGCACATAGAAAAATTCGTGAGGTCCGTTGTTTTGTTCCGTGGCTTAGTTGGTATAGCGTCTGGCACGGTATGCAAGAAGACGTCGGTTCGAATCCGACCGGATCGAAGGAATTTTTTCTGAGTGTTCGATCTTTGTATTAATAATTATAACAAACTAGTAGAGTAATTTCACAAAAAATAATTGAATATCAATTCAATAAAAATTTAATTAATGAACCAACTGAGAAATGGCGAGTCAAAGTTTTTCAATTATTTTTTCGAATGACAGCATCCTCTTTGGATGAACACCAAAATGACACGCGGGGAGTACAGGTGAGACGAGCGGGGGACAGGGATACCGGAGCAGGACTGAGCAAGTTCGTTCACATTACTTCGGTCCGGGCGTTCTGCCGGCGGTCCACAGTGACATGCTCCGGCAACAATCCGTCCGGCGTAATTTATTTATTTATCAAAGACACAATGTAAACTTACAGTAACAATCAAGAACGCTTACATATTTGATACGTTAAGTTTGCCTTATAAATTACTTTGCTAAGGCTGTCGCAAAAGATGTCAGCATCCTGGACCTTAGCGACTAGACAATTAAGCAACGCGAGACTACGTTTCGTGGGCGCGTTGTCAGCCCGGCAAGTGTGTCCCACGGGGGGCGCAAACAATTGATGTCGGCGTCGGCCCGTGCACACGTACCTGTTTGGCACAAACAGATCGACGTTGCTTAATGTTCCGGGATTGTCCTTGCTTCCCAGGAGGAATACGTAATGGAGTACAGTTCGAACTTTACGTCTTACTTCCAAGGTGATAAAACCGACAATTCCGTAGACAAATAAGGGAGGAAAGAGCAGCGGTTAGTAACCATACATTCTCTTGTATAAGTATCTCTTGTATTTTTTCAATCTGGAGACAATATTTATCCTCATAAAGATCCCAGATTTCCGCGCAGTATTCCAGCCCACTTCTTACAAAAGCATTGTAAAGTAATAGTGCCACCCTGGTATCACGAAACTGTGAGGGTGCTCGCATGACAAAACCAATAATTGAATAACTTCATATCATATCGTAATGTGAATAGGTTCATATACAGCACCGGCAGTTACCGACCCGGCAAATTCGCCAGTACTGGGAGCGAGGCTGAAGGGGTCCGTGTCATGAACGCCGCCGATCCCTGGCGAGCTTACCTAACATTATACAACAGCAACCGTCACATTAACTATTCATGTTTAATTAGGTAAAAATTGATGTAAACTAGTAAAAGTTAAATCTACTTTTTAATCTTTTCGGAAAGGGTCTGTGGGTTCTTTGACATTTTTTTGAGAAGGGTCCATGAGTAGAAAAAGGTTGAGAAACCCTGTATGAATGTGTATGTGTTACAGTGGTCGGCCGCTTATATTCTCCTTTCTCGTTTCCTTTTTATATAGTTTACTGTGATGAAGGTGGATAGTTTTGTTTTAAGGAACTGATAATGCTTAGTAATGAGTCTTGTTTAATCAAAATTAAATATAAAAATATTTACCGATAAATGTAACGATGGAATTGCATTGTCATTGTAATCTAGTTCCATTCAAAGTTCTATTTGAAGAGTGTTAAAATTTGACTCAAAATGAAGCCAACAAACGAAAATGGTATTTGATCCAATGTTTATGTTCGGCAGTCCTATAATTTCCAACCATTCTTTCTTTCATTTTTTATTTAAAGCCTTTAAAAATAAAAATAATAATAAAGAATTAATAAAAACCTCAAAATACATAATATCGATAGTAAGTATGCTTACAAGAACAACACTACCTCAAAATAATGGTCAAAATATGCAAACAAACAGGCAATCTAAAGTAACCAAAGCAAAATTTGGCAAGACTTATGAATAAACTACTTAAATAAGTTTAATTACATGAGATGTTTGGGCTATTGTACAATTTATAGATAGAAAAATAACACATGCCCAGTGTAATGTAAATAATACATGTTCAATGTAACATTCGGTCGATTTTCGCTTTTGCTAATGGCGCATCCCTTAATGCTGCAGCGACACATTTTTATCAACAGTTAATTGGTCTCACTGTCAATATTTAGATAGATAGATAAATAGATAAACACTTTATTCACTGATATAACTCAAATACAGATTAAGCATAAAAGAAAAAACAAAACATGATTGTCATAGCAGTGAAACGGCGCTGACTCAGCATATGCCAAAGTTTCCTAAGGCGCTGGTTTTCAGTCAGAACCAACGAGAGGGATTAAGTTATTTGAAAGCAAAAATATAACGACTATGAGTAAAGTTATACATTGACAATAATAAAATACATAGTAAAGTGTAAATAGTGCATCTAAAATAACCTGTTTGACATGTAAGTGCATGAGCGAATGTGAATATAATTACGGCTGTAGGTGTAAGTTATGACTGTAAAGAGGATTTAATGTTGTGTAATGTAATTAGTACTATAATATAATTATACACATAATAAGAATAGATCAAAGCAACAACAAAATTCGATTCTAGACAGACTACGTTAAAGAATAAAAACACACTACACAGATTTTTGAAGTGAGAGTAGGTGTTGCCGGTACAGTGCTTTGAATTTGGGTTTGGATGTCTCGTTGCGTATAGGTGGTGGAATATTATTCCAGCACTTTGAGGCCGAGTATTTGAAACTACCTCGAAAAGCTGCAGTTCTATGTTGTGGTACCATAAGAACACATGATCGGACAGATCGCTCTCTGTAGCGTACATTAACACTATATGACCACATTAGTTTCTCATAAAGATATTCAGGTGTTCTAGTTTTTACTATAATCGAATAAAAGTCCTGCATACAGGAGATTTTGACGAGCCCCGATATTTAGTAGATTTGCAGCGTTGAGATAAGGAGTGACGTGAATACGAGAGGGTATAAAAAAACAAAATCTGGCACATGCATTTTGGACACGCTGCAGAAGTTGCAGAAGTTTGTGTGTTTTAGACAAAAGGCATATTTTTGTCCATTTTATTACTAGCCATGCAAATAATTCAGTAAAACACTTGGAAAAATTGTTGGAAAGTTGGAAAAACTAATTAAGTAATATAATAACTAATAAGTACATTGAAGTCAATGAATAAGTACATCAAATTTTGATATACTTCCCTTTGACAACCGTATCATGTACCTCATGTACTGCGAAATGTTGTACACGGTTGACATTTAACATGAAGTTACGTATTTTCGATTCCCGTGTTTGGCATATACCAATGTAATGCTATCTCTTGGGTTACGAGGGTACGCAGTAGTCAAACAAAGACAATAACATGTTTATGTTTTTAATATATATATGATGCATTTCCATTATATATATAGTCTATAATAGTATAGTATATAGCGTCTGATTTATATATGTCAATATAACATGTCCTTTGGTCTCCATAGTTCAAGGCGTTAACACATAATGTAAACTACTGCCAGGCTATAGATCAGCGTCATCTAGACAAGATGGGATTTTGACCTTTTTCAGAGTTACTATACATAGTACGGAGATTAGTTTTCCTCTTGGGTTATTGGTCTATGATTTACACATAATAATTAGTTATGCACTTGTAGTTACGCATATGTAATTTTTTGAACTTTCCATTCGTCTTTTCACAAATCCATCATTCTTGAGTTACGACAGTATGTGGTTTATGTGCAATGTGTTACTACCCCCGTACCTTGAAAGTTAATATTGTCACTTAAGTGTCTTAATATGTGAACAATGTTCGTTTATCTGTGTGTGCAAAATCGACCCCTCCTACGTAAATTATCGTATGTCGAAATATGCCATATTTACAGGGGAGTATTTTAAAGATTTGGATTCACTAAAATGAGCATAACACGCGACTTTAGCATTTGTCAGTTTTATTCTGCAAAGCTCGTTACTCAGAGTGTTATAAAATCCTAGATATCGGTTAGATGATCAATGATGATTTTCAGATGATCACTCTAAGTGCGTAACGCCGAATAAAACTGAGAAATGCTAAAGTCACGTGCTAAAGACACTTTAAAACGCTCCCCTGTAAACTTGACAATTTCGACATACGATACTTAACGTAGGAGGGGTCGAAATATTCGTAAAAATCTTGTTAACTTATTCGACGTGTCGGTGTGAGTTTAGTTGTTAAGAAGTTAACTTAAGAGCTTACTTGAATGACGCTACTAGATGGGGAGGTTTCGGATTTTATTACCAGTAAAATCAAGATGGAAACAGAACTTTTTCATGCTACCAAGCGAAGGGACGAAAAAGTCGTGCACCTGGTGGTAAACGACGCGCCTGTCCATGATAGTTGCAGTTTAAATCACGAACATCTGAGGGACTCTGCCACTGCACCTGTCACCCTGAGATATACGTTGACAAGTCCCCATGTTCCTGTAATTCCACCAGCACCTTTCAAAGCCAGAACGCAGTTATGCTCACATTATTGCTTGGCGGCAGAAATAGCTAACTAGACTAAGTAACTAAAAGTACTTCCCTGGACGAACTCTTTCACAAAGAGCTCTCAAGGAGGATTAGGAGTTACCTATATGACAGGGAATTTCAAAGTTTGAGGCCAGGTAATGAAGGTGCCTGGTACCTTATTATTGCCATTTGAATAACTAATAATGATGTTCTACTACTGTTATAATTTATTTAAGTTGGTTCTGATCTGGGTGTTCCTCTGGTACTCATATTACAGGGAGCTCCCTAGCATTTATATTATTATTACACATTCCTCTTTCAATGAACACTGCATTATACAGAGCTCATTTCAGATTGGACAATAGCATTACCTAGGTATGATGACCAGATAGAATGGTCCAAGATCCATAAAGGTGTGTAACATTGAACATCATCAATGCCTTTATTGAAACTTAAAATGTATAATAGTTTTGAATGCCAGTGTTGATTGACACAGGGTAAAAGGTATATGTTAATATTAGCTGAAGTTTGTCTATGTACACACGGCTTATTCGATAATGGTCTTAAGTTAACTTCTCTCTAATCCTGTGTGATATTTAAAGCTAGGCTTGAAGACTGAAGCTTGAGGTGTTAGGATATAGCATAAATGTATTTTCTATATTTATTTCTTCAAACTACCTTTAAACACTTAAGAGCCTATTTTATACGCGCCGTTTTCGCGCTGTAGTGAATCGGTTCAAATCGCAATGCAAGCAAGAAGTTTATAAACTCCACTGGAGTTTACACTTAGAATTTCATGTAGTTGCTTAAAACTAAAATTAAGAAACAAAACTAAAATGAAAACTATATCTTATCAAAATGCGCGATACATACGCGCAGATGACGCCGGCGCGTATAAAATACGCAGTGTGCGTAGGTTCTTCATTTTAACGTCATAATCAAATACGTTTGGTTATCAAAAAATTATGCATCTGATGAGTGCAATTGTTTTGAAAGAAGAATTTGTGTACGTTATTGCCTTATGCAATATAAAATTGTGTTACTAAGAGAGTGAGTAAACTTCACTACTACATTTGCTGTCCAGCAAACAGCACATGACGTGCAACTTTTTGAACAAATTGATTTTGTAGTTGCGCGCTGTTGTGGCACATTTCCGGCAACATTGACGAATATGCGGCTTAAACAAATGTGTTTTGTTTATAATATAAAAGATTGTACAGTCGAGAAGACGTTAAGATTGTTAATTAATATTTAATTTTAACGTGCTTTTTTCTGTATCACATCCCGTCTTTAAAACCAAGGGTCCAATTCTGGTGCGATTAAGAAATTGTTACAGTAGAGAAAACATAGTTGATGTCGGTCGGAAATAGTTTTTTCACCTCACTAGGTCGGAAAGGCTTTCTTTCTCGATAAGAAATCTGCGCGCAATAGTTATTTTTGATATAAGTGCGGAAAGTTAGTCATTATTCACGAGGCTCGAGGCTTCTTGGCCCGAGCCAGAGGCGAGGGTCAAGACGCGAGGCAGGTGAAAATGACAAATCCGCACGTGTATCAAACCACGTTTTTTAATACATTTGCGAAAAAACTACATTGAAAGTAAAATAAAACAGTATTTAAAAAAAACTCATTTTCTGCTAGTAAATTAAAATAATGAAATACAACCACTGCAACCATTATTTAAAAGTCTATGGAAATCTAGTTCTAACGTGCTGTTTTTGTTTATTTTCTGTAATATCGGTCTGTAACCACTTTTCTTATTATGAAGTCCTGGTACTTTTGTTTAAACTTCTTTAGGAACCCGTGCACGGTAGTGAGATACAATTTATCTGTAATACATAAAACAAATATATACATAAAAATCTCGCCTGTCACCCATTCAGGGGTAGGCAGAGACCTCCACTCGATACGTTCATTATATAGTATTTGTAAATAAATATAAGTTTTAATGACGAATGACTTACGTCACAAAGCACATAAATAATAAAGTATGAAATTGCCGATTTGTACTGAAAATCTAAATTGTTTATTTTTTAAATTTTTAACAAATTTATTTAATCAAAATAGTTGCCATTATTATCTATACATTGCTGCCATCTAATGGGAAGGTTATTAATGCCTTTGCGATAGAACTCCGACGATCTAGACTGCACAAACTGTGTGAAAGCATTTTGTACTGCCTCCTGGGAAGAAAACTTCTTGTCACGTAGATAATTGTCCAAATCACGAAAAAAATGGTAGTCCGTTGGAGCAAGGTCTGGTGAATACGGAAGATGACGAATGGTTTCTAACTGCAGTTCCTGAAGGGTCAAAATGGTTTCTCGTGCTGTGTGAGGTCTCGCGTTGTCGTGGAGCAATAATGGTGAAGATCGATTCATGAGTCGGGGCTGTTTTACTGCTAGTTTTGTCAACATGGTTCGGAGTTCGGCACAATAGACATCTGCCGTTATTGCTTGACCAGATCGGAGAAAACTATAGTGAATAACACCATGCTGAGACCACCAAACAGTTACCATTACCTTTTTATTGGTAAGTTTTGCTTTAGGACACTGTTGTGGCATTTGACCTGGGGTCAGCCATTGCATTTTTCTTTTCCGGTTATCATAAAGAATCCACTTTTCATCACATGTTACAATTCGATCCAATATTCCTTCATTTCTGTACCGGTTCAACAAGGCAACACAAGTTTCAACACGCGTTTCTTTCTGCAGATCAGTCAAATCATGAGGCACTCATTTTTCGTATTTTTTTATTTTATTGATTTGACGCAAGTGAGTTAATATTGTGGGTAAGGTAACATTAAACCATGCCACTAATGCCTGGGTAGTTTGACTAGGATCGGCTTCCACTATCTCTCTTAATTCATCGTTATTCACCTGTGTGGGCGGTCTTCCTCGTGACTCGTTCTTTAAGTCGAAATTTCCATCACGAAAGCGTTTAAACCAAAATCGCACGGTGCGTTCATTAGTAGACCCCTCTCCAAACGCAGCATTGATATTGCGGGCTGTTTCTGCCGCGTTAGTTCCGCGTCGGAACTCGTATTCAAAAATCACTCGAATTTTCGCAGTATCCATCTTTCTTGTCTAAATTGAATAACAAAAACAATTGAAAGTCGATATTCAAATGTTTCAAATTAAAAAAAAAAAAATCACAGAAACCATTTGAAAAAAGTTTCATTCGAAAACCTCAAACCATGAAGATTCTATGAAAATTCAAAGAACCTATTGCAATAAAATGGCAATTTCATACTTTAACCCCTAATATTAAATAAATATACAACTTCTTTAGTTCTGTGCTTAAGATTTGAAACAACAGTAAATTTAAAAAAAAAATGGAAAAGTAAAAAGCACTAGTGCGAAAATTCCAACTTTCCGCACGATTTGTAGTGCGAAAATACCACGTTTTGAGCAACTGTATTAAAAAAGCTTTTTTTGTACGCTAGCGTGGAAAAGGTTTTGAAATTCGAACTTGACGATGGACCACAGTGAACCAAAAAAGATAATGGCACGTTCAATTAAGCGATTTATAGTACATTATTTATTTTATTCTTATTATTGTTGACATTAAATTGACAATGATGACTAATTGTGTTTATTATAGTAGTTTACGTGACTGTTACATAATGAATGTCGTTAAATTACTAGTGAGGCAAAAACATCTCACGAGTGTTTTAATGTCTAATTATGTACAGTTACATACACTGCTTTATCTACACACATATTATAACCTCTCTGTGATGTATTCAGGAACCACAGGTTACGACTGGCGAAATGGCGGCAAATAAAAACTTTTCTCACGCATGTCACACAACCGTAGTTATTATTTTTAATTAATAGACTATCTAGAATCGGCCCCGACTATCATATCGTTCGATATCAAGTATGGTGTGAAATTGTCAAAATTTCATTTCGAATAAAACTGCATCTCGACTGATATTAGAATTGGGGTCAAATCACATTGTTTTGTTTTTCAGAAGTGTTCGAATTTGAATGTAATAATAACACCGAATTCGATGTTATTGTATGTATGTTAGTTTACCTTTATACTGGTCGTAATTTGCGGTATTTGAACACATTAAAGAGAGTTTGTGATAAATGTGTAGATAAAATTATTTTAATTCGTCGAAGAGCTAAAATAATTTCAATAATCACTTAATCACACAAAATAAAAGTACAAGCAAGAATAAAAATTGATGAGGTGTAAATTCAGAACGCATCCGAATATAAACTTTTTCTTTTCATTAAAAAAGGTTTAATAATAGTTGAACTGTTTTTCTTTCATCTACCATTTCCCTCGCTATAGTGAGGTGAAAAGTTGTGTATTTCGCACGGCGGCAAAGTTTTGCGTCTCGTGGCTTGAAACCCTCGCTACGCTCAGGAATCTATTTTTGAACCGCTCGCTTTCCTCGTGGTTCAATCTTAGCTTCCTTCGTTTGGTCAGGTTTCAAGCACTCACGGCAAACAACAACTTTGCAGCCTTGCATAACAAATAACTATTGTAATTCTCAGAAGTATATACAGGTTTATTTGTAAAATCCTGACAACGTCTTAGGCATTAACTAACATCATAAACAACAACTTATATGTTCCATGACTTTTTAAATTTCGTCAGATTTTTCTTTCGTACAAAAATGAAAATATTTAAATAGATCTCTTTAGAGGGTGATAATTCTGTCGCAGATTACTTAATAGTTACTACGTAATACATATATCATTCATACAAAATCTTAAATACCTACGCTATAATAGCCTACTAAATCTGATTAATGCCTGAAAAGGGACCCTAAGCACGCGCTCTGAGAGGTGAAAACAGCGCTGCCCGCCGTGTGCAGTCGTACGGAGCCGAATGCTCATAAATGAAAGATTTGCATTAGAGCTTGCGCCGACGTCGACGCACTCAGCTGTAGGCAGTTATCGCGTAACCTTGAGCGAGTAATCGAGTCCTGGCTCTGTGCAAAACGAGGTAATTGTTGGCGCGGAATAATAGTCATGCGTAGTTGTTATCATTTTACGAATAACCCTGTATAATGGAGAAAAACTATTTTTTTAACAACATAGATTTTAGCTACATTTGTAAGTCGAGATGCACCAGAATTGGTCCCTTCAGACTACAACAGAAACTTGTAATATATTAAACTAGCAAATTACAAAGTTCTTTACGTATTGTTCTTATTTAAGCTACAGTTTTGTTATGTACATAATCTGTATTATATTCGACTGTAAGTCATCGTTTTGTTACTCTTGGCGGTACACGGCTTTGCTATACACTGCTCGTGTTCACATTAAAAGTATTGTTTGTGCCATTGCATTGTGCATTTGACTAACTATAGCCCGTAATAATATCCGGTATTAAGTGCGTCGGAGCAATCGGATTTCTAAACGTATCTCAAGTGCAGGGGGTCTACTCTAGTTCAGGTCCAAATGTCGGACACAAACAATCAAATCTGACAAAACTATCAGAAACAATGACTGTGAAATAAGTATAAGTCGTGTATTATATTAAAAGACACTGTCCAGTATGAAGCTTTATCATGCGTTCGTTTTAATTTGGTCGAGTATTACTTATTTGACAGTAATTGTTTCGGACAGCTGTCGGACGGAGAACGTGAGTACAGGATCAGAGCTTGTATTGGTGGATTATAATCAACGCCATCTTTGTTTCCTAGTGCGCAAGTCTACATTTGGTTGATTACGACAGAACACGCCCAGACGACAGCGCCCAATTCGATTAATAAATTTAACGCGTTTCCGTGTCGGTAAGTATCGTGACTGCCTCTTTGCCTGATTTTTAGTTAGAAACTGTAAACTGACAGTTAATAATGTAACTTTGAAAAACAATGTCGCCATGTTAATTGTGTTGTCATGTGATTGATTCAGTTTCGTAATGAACACACTGAAACAGAATCGATCGATTTTATCGACTATTAATATTTAACAATAAAGTCTCCACCTATTGTTACTAAATTCTTGATTTTTTTTAATTCCTACAAATTATTCAAATGTGCAATTGAAGTCGATCCTTTTTTGTTTATCCCTTTAGGCAAAGGCAAAGGAGACTGAGTCCGTACAGCCACGCCATTTTCTGATGTCAAAACCAAGTTCTCTTTTGTAGTAAAATTCTTCGTTGGCAATAATGAATAAGGCCGAAACCAAGTCATGTGTAATACAAAATAATAATAATATCATAATTGGTATTGGTCCGCAACCGGTGTTCGTCAAGTCCAATTTTTTTTTGTCAAATAACAACAGTTGATACCGTGAATTCTTATATTGGTTTAAAACAATCCTTTTTTTTTAATAAATGCTGTTAGCGCGGTAGCGCGGGATATGTTCAGATACACTATTTTTATTTCATTTAAAATTGGTAACCCACAAAACTTATTTTTTTCCATCATATAAGTAAAAATCCGACATTAAATGAAGTTTACTAAAAAACGGTAATTCTAACAACTATGATATGATGCGTCATCAATGAGTCATCGTTGATGTGCATTCAAGTAATATTTATAAATACATTTAATAGACTCTGCACTTGAGATGGATGTACTCGTATTAATACGGGCCTTTGTTGCGTTTGGTAACTCGAATAAAGTTTAAATCTTTGTTATCTTACCTTTGAAGTCTGCAGTCGACAATAAAAGAAGCTAACCAGGAACGATAATTTTTTTGTATACTAAGGCTCAATTCACACTGGCGCAGAGTCGAAGCGTCGCGTCGCGTCGCGTCCTGTTTTTCAACTCCACCGCCAGGCGACGCGCGACGACACTCGCATTAGTGCTCCGGGATCACAGTTTGGTCGGCGTCTGACGCCTCACGGCGCCCAAGTGACGCGTGAATAATTGGAAAATATAGATGAATATGCTATAGGCGAAAAACATGACACGTCGCAACGCTTCGACTCTGCGCCAGTGTGAGTTAAGCCTTAGGATTCTTATTTTGAGTATGTAAGGGTCGTATTCCAGAACTCTACTCGATACTCAAGTCAGGACTTGAGTATTGCAGTGAGCACTGAAAATCATACTCGAGTCCTTTCCATTAGGGTCGTATTTCCAGTGCTTGTGTTTCCAGTGCAATCCTGACTTGAGCATTAAGTAGAGTTCTAGAATACGACCCTAAGGGTCGTATTCTAGAACTCTACTCACTGCTCAAGTCAGGATTTGAGTATGGTTTAAAGCACTCGAAATCATACTCAAGTCCCTGCCATTAGGATCGTATTTCCAGTGCTTGTGTTTCCAGTGCAATCCTGACTTGAGCATTGAGTCGAGTTCTAGAATACGAACCTTAAGACTCGTATGTACGGTGCAGGCTACCCATCAGTAAACTTGCTTGCATAAACCAAGTATTATTAGCTTTTTTATTTGTAAAATTGGCCACACTACGTCTCCCGCTCCGATTAGCTTTCCTCTACCTCAAAGGTTTTCTGGAAGAGATCGCTCGAGATTACATAACCTACGCAAATAAATACGTGATTAGAGTGAAAGAGAATACGTGATACTCTTTAAAAGCGTAGCGTAGATGAGCTGGCCGAAGGTACACTAAACTGAAATTCGTTTAGAACAATTCTAATTGTAATTTAATTCTAATTCTAATTGTTTAAATATGGATTGATGGTACTATAATTTTGATTAGCTGGATTGTGAACGTCTGTGCCCCAGCAGTAAGGTTCCAGGCTCCTTCGATTCCAAATCGGGGAAAAACTTTTCCAAAATTTTGAGGTTTTCTGAATAGCGCCCCGAAGTTAGTATTTATCACACATTGAAACTTTTTTAAATTATTTATTACTATTCGGATTACCAAACGTGGTCGCATCGTGATGTACCTTTGTGATGAATTTCATGGGATTTTGAACCCTATCGCCTAGTGTGTAACTTCAGAGTCTTATGTACGTGTGATTCAATGGACCAATGTGAATAAAACTACTCGATACACGAACGACTTTTATTATTTATCTACTACATTATTTATAATTTAAATATAACATACTTTGGGATTAATTTTTATTAACGTGTTATATATATGTTGCCTAATGTTAAAGTTCCAACTATCCAATTTGCTGGTTGACAAACGCCATTAGTCGAAAGTGTAATAAACAAATACAGATACACTAAGTGATGCGAGAGGTGCTACTGGTGTCTATGCAGTGTTGTCAGCTCACAGTGATAAATTTATCAACGTGATACTGCTTGTTGCATAATTATTATTTAATTGCACTAAAAGGTGCCTATATGTTGGCTCGATTATTTGACGATTGTTATTATACTATATATTAGCGATTGATCGGTTAAAATCGAACAAATTTGTCGGCTATGCTAAATTTAAATTCCACATTTATCGTTCGACAAAAAATATGTTGATCGTCTGTTGCTTACACTCGATTTTGTGTGACCACACGTGTCTTTCGGTCAGTCAGTAAAAAAAAAATTAACAAATCTGTGACACCTTTACCAAGTGGATCTCAATGGAGTCCATTAGTCAACGAATACTTAGGTTTTCGCGATTGTAACATATAGGACCCCTTTACAAATGGTTTCAATAAACAAAGATACGCGAATGAGATCCGAAAAATAGTTTCAATTCCTATAGTTTTAAATACTGAAGTTGATGCAATCATTGAGCTTGATAGCCTCTGACATTTGATCTGATTATTAACAAGTCTTATGTGCCTGTAACTTCACTAGCACCCTTAGGCTGATTTCAGAGCAGTGTGGATTTATCTGCGGATCGTCCGCGCGGAGCAGTGTGGCGTTAGAACATCGTTTTACAGTGACGCGGATTGCTCCGCACAAGCCACCCATGCGTTCATTGTAGGCGACTGCCTTCCGTGAATATCTGCACTAAATTAAATACTCGATTCAGAGCACTGTGGATTCTACGTACGCGGATAGTGTACAGTCCGTAGGGACCGTACGCATAGCTATGAAACCAGCCTTACCCTTCCAAACCGGAACGCAATAATGGTCACATAAATACTTGGCGGCAGAAATATGTAACGTTACTGTACTTCCCTGGACGTACTCTTTCACAAGGAGTTCTACAGTTACTAAGCTCCACTTGATAAGGGTCACATTTTTTCAGAGACAAGAATAGCCGGTCATTTTGTGATTAGTAACTAAGAAGTGTGTACTGCAACACAACCAACTATTTCCGTTTTATTTTTTCATGCTTCTTTTGGTTTTGGCTTATAAAATGACACCTGTAATCATAGCTTATCTAAAGAAGGCTACAGTATTATTGATAAATTGTTTACACATTTATACACTTCAATATATATTCCTTATGTTACTATATTATGTCTCCAGTCGTTAAAAAAATGGTTCTATAAGCTCTATACAAAATTAAATAACAAATAAATGAATAAATAATGCACACTCATAGCCCCATTATTCATTCTCTCGTGTGTTTGGGTGTAATTTGTGGTTGTCTATGTGTGTGTCCATGGCACCTGCGGTACAGGGTTTCCCTAGTGCGGGGCTATGAGTGTGTAAAAAAAATAATTGAGTCCATTTTTCATTTGGCGTGGAAATACACATACATATACCTTCTATCTAGCGACATTTACTTTAGTCTAGTTGGCAACACTATGGTATTCATATAGGATTTTAATAAAATTGTTTTTCTGATTTGAGAAAAATGTCACATAGTCAACATTTTATGGCTGATGTACAGAACTTGCGGTAACAATAGTTTCGGCTTGCTTTATTGCACCTTATTGACTAAATAGTTAACGACAATGTACATATTTATGTGAATTATGCGTAATGTAGTTAGAAGTGCTACAATTTCTATCAAAGCTACATAAGTGTGTATTTAAACATAAGCGATGCGAATTAACTTACAAAGTGTACTAAAATTTCGCATATAAAACGAAAAATCTTTAATAAAAGTTACAATAGTTTTATTATTTACAAACATTTGACATAAAATGCATTAATAAACTATGGACTGTAACTCAAGAGACTGATAATGCTAATCTCCGTACTAGATACAGATCGTAACTTTGAAAAAGGTCAAAATTAAACCTAGATGGCGCTGCTCAGTAGCCTGGAAGTATTTTATATTATGTAAATGGTCGTGGATATTAATTGATTCCTCTTTATATAATATGAAATACAAGTCGTCAGCAGTCTTGTAATATTATTTAAATATTGATCACGAGCTAAAATTATTCTCTGAACTTTGACAGATATGCTTATCAATAGATGGCATAGCGTGTTACCAACAAATTTATGAATTACCGCTTGCTAATATGGATAGATGGCGCTAACCCTAAACAAAATAAACGAATAGCCGTCAGTATCCATAAAAATCTGTGAAACAGGCGCCATCTAGTTGATTTGTTTGTTAATACTAGAAATTATACTAGCTTTGATAAGTTGTAGCTCGTCAATGTAAGAAATTAGTTACAAAAATAGCTATTTAATATATTCTCGTCGCGACATCTGGTGCACTATAGGCACTAAATACCCGACTACGCTGTCTCTTGAGTTATAGATGGTATAACTGAACAATATTACAAAGATGTCTAAACCTTAATATCATAGAAATAAACTTTAATATCTACCAAGCAATTTTACACACTACCGTTTAGTAAGGCACTCGGTGCTATATGATATGTTCTTTATTAACGAACAGCGAAATATTTAATATAAGTAAATTACTTAACCTACTTTTCTACGAATAGAAGGCCTTTATAAGTCACTTCGTTCCGATAATAAATAAATACAAACTAAAGATCGAAAATGAAATGTTACTAAACAAACGCACCTTAGTGGATTCGGTAATATTTTTACAGACAATGACGTTCTGACAGTGACTGCTGTGGTTCTAACCTTCAATTTAGTGTAAATATAAAGTACGCTTTATATGTTCCGATTCTATCCGATGTGTTGGGCAATCGCGTTGACAATAAGTGCGGATGCACAGCTACTACAAAACTGTCTGCGGACACCCTGATTTCTCGCTCTTTTCAGTAATATTAGGATATTGTGAGAAGCTATCATTTTAAGGTGCCGCACAACAAACGTGTCTCTTGTTGGATACAAGCAACCGGCAACTAGAAGCTAGACACACGTTTGGGCGGGGCCTAACATCTCGTGTCCACTACGACTACAGAGACATCTATTGATAAATTTCAAAATCTCGCGTTTATGTAGATTAACAGCAAATCGATTTTTTTAAGGCTTATTCCCTCACCTGTAAAATTAAAAAAAAATGGAAATAGAATGTTTTAGGGTCGTTTTCGGATAACCTCCAAAAATGTGTCCCTTTCAATAACTTTTATGTTATTACATGAATGCTAAGCATTATTTATTTAAGATGATTGCTTGTTTACTTAGTCTTGTTACACACAAAAAGACTACTTTACTACGTCATTGTAATAAATAAAAATTTTAAAAGTGGGCAATTTCTCATTCATGGCAGCCGGTTCCACGTCAAACACTCGCGGAAATCGCAATATTTCCCATCGAGGATAAACTCTAATTCCAATTTATTATAAACAAACATGTTTTCTTAGGAATATAAAATGTGTTTCAATTATTCTTATCATTAGTGTCAATTCTACTAAAACCCTCCTAATAACAAAAGTTCATACCGGATCACCTTCACCCTTCGCACGCGTGAGAAGGGGCTCCTTTCGGATTGGAGTGTACACAGTGAATTAACCTGTGCACCTCCGTTTTAGCAAAAAATCGACTTAAATACCAATTTCAGCGCTAGTGACTAAATCGTTCTCATGCCTGTAATGCAATATATTATCTTAATAAGTATTAAATAATAGTTTTATAAACTTTATTGTACCTCAATTAGACAAAGGGAACTTTAAAATCCATGCACTTATACAAAACAACGTACAAATATCATTATTGTCGCTCTCATTCTTGTCTACTTTTAAGTCAAATAGTTACTTTAAGCCAAACATCTATTGAAATATAACATTAAGATAGTGATAGTGGTGGTGATAACGGTGGTGATGATGACGATGATGATTGTAATTATGATGACGATGATTGTGATGCTGATGATAATGGTGATCATGATGATGATGGTGATGATGATAAATTGATGTGCAACAAAGTTTATATGACATTAACAATATACTTTTTTAGATTTATTTATTAATTACATATAGATAGATAGATGGTCTTACACGGATGAGAAGGATTTTAATACAAGAAGTTATATTAAAATGTTTGTTACATGTTAAATGTTGTTAAATGTTCTTTTAAATGTGTGTTGTAATTATAATTTCTCATTACTATGCCGTCTTTCTCATTTATGTTTATGAGAAAATCATTTGTCTTACTGCAATCTCATTCGTGTGACCTAAAATATAGTTTTTTGTTGTATTTAACTTAAATATTTCTGTGAGTTTATAATTATTGACGTTGCTTAAACTTATTTATACGTTTAAGATCTTAAAACCAAATGAAAAAAGGGTTTTACAAAAATCACTCAAAAAGTGCCATTGAAATTCGGAAAGTGAAATTCACCCTTTAATTGTAAGACGACGACACAGAGGTGTAGCTATCGTCGCATACACCGTGTTAATGGTACCTACTGAATTCCCGAGCTATAGGGTCCCCGGCACGTGTAATATTTTCCATAACCTCAACATTGTATTGTTAGGTGGCCCGTAATGAATGAATATTGAGTTTTTAGCAACTGCAGCAGGTTAATCAAATAATTAAAAAACTAAACTCGTGTTCAGTTTGTAATGTCTAAGGAAATTTTCAGAAAATAAGCAAGAAATGTGTTTTATTTGGATTTAACAGAGTATTTGTTTTTAAGATTTAGGTATGTTTAATACGTACCTGTATAAAAGACTCGTATAATAAATTCTTATACTATTAATGTACTTATTTTGTTAATGTGAGAATTCGTAAAAAAATTATCTCCTTTTGTGATGAAATGGGCCCCCCAACAAATTTTAATACAGAGATATACCACTGGATACACATCAGACTGTTGGCCGAGACGGTTTTGTTCACGATGTAAGAGAGAACGAGATTGAGTGTACAACGCCATTATCAATTTTACGTTTATTGTAAGGTTAGAAAAAAAGCATAATAGTAATTTTCTTTTATATAAAAATTCGAAAATTTTGATGATAGTTTAAACAACCTCTTTTAACTGCCTCCGTGGCCGAACGGTTACCATTCCGGACTGCCACGCAGAGGTCCCAGGTTCGATTCCCGGGCCGTCCCGGGCGTTTGGGTGTAATTTGTGGTTGTCTATGTGTGTGTTCATGGCACCTGCGACACAGGGTTTCCCTAGTGCGGGACTATGTTGAGTGTCTGCGTTATTTATTTATAACCTACAAAAACAAAATCTGCGATTTTCCTATTGTCAAAAATCATATTCAAGTGAGAGTAGGTTCTAAATAGATATTGGTGTTATGTAGTGTAAGTATATATCTATATTATTACTAACTAGGTTATAAATTGGGTAGACACGTAAAATATGAGATTAATTTTCGTAATTATGTTCAAAACCTAACCTATCTAAGTTAACGACACCACAGTTTTACAAACCGTATAGTTACGCAACGAACGTACTTACGCAGGGCAACGGTGCGGTATTCGCGGGGAAGCGGGCGTCGCGGATCTGATTCCGCAAACGCACGTAATTTGTGGGATCGAGCGCTAAGGGTCAATTTACAGCACGGAAGTTGAAAAAGATAAATTTTGTAACCACAGCACAATGAACTTTGTGTCTATTGTGTATCGCATAGTCAAGAATACATCATGCTTCACACTTTGGACCGTTCTTGTCGTAAGCAGAATAGAATAGAAATTAAACCTTAAGGCGAAGTATTTTAACGCGAGCCTAGATTTCAGGAGAAGAATAAAATAAGAACAGGCCGAGAAAATTTGACACCGATCCAATGGTGACAAGCGATTATATGGCGCATGTAGTGTCTTTAAACAGTTGGTCAATTTTCTGGTTTTGGGACATGACTTGTCTGTAGTGTTTAAAATGAAATATCTCCATATAAAAATTATTGTAAAGTTAAATATTTTATCCGTTTTAGACTTGTTTTACCCCGTTTTCAGGATTTTATATGATCAGCTTAAAGTACATCTTGTGTAACGAATTAGCACATTCTTTACAATATATTTAGGTGTGTCGTATATTTATTAGACATTATCGTGTCTTATAATGTTATTTAATACTAAATACTTAAACCATTTGATTTAGCAAAACAGTTTTTCCTGCTTCTCCTCCTGTGAGCCGTCTTAAATGACAAGCTTGACTTGCTCTTGACCAGTGACGGATTTGTCCCAAGGCCTAGTAGGCCCGGGCCTAGGACGGTGAAATTTTAGGGGCGGCCAATCGAGACAAAAAATTCACGCACATTATGGCGGGCCGCACTGCACCGCACCGTATAACAGTAATCTTCCTAAATCACTTTCATATATTTTATGTATAAAATATAGATATGTTACATATCTATAATGTAATGTATAAACACTACATCACTACATATTATCACTACCGCGTCTGTCTGATTGTCTGGTCGTGATAAACTCAAAAGCTACTGAACGGATTTTCATGCGGTTTCCACCAATAGACGGAGTGCTTTATATTTAACATTGACTTACAAATAAATGGACGACGGGTCTAATACAAAAACCACGAAAAAAATGTCCCAAGTCAACCTATTTAAGCGTAGTGACATGTAAAGGAATATGAAAAAGCTAAAACGTTGAATTTAAATTGTAATGTCATCGCAGTACTGTCTAATTTTGCTTGTTTCGCTGTCAGTCGAACAAACGAAGACTAAAGCGTGAATGACGCTCTGTATACGATTTTAACGCCCTATAAGTTCGGACACTTTTTAGCGCGGACCCGACGTCCATATAATTGTAAGTCAATGATATTTAACTAAATTTCTGAATCGATTTCGATAAAAGTTGGCAATAAAGTCAATTCATTATTTAGTTACCAGTATATGGTGAGCGCTGAGAAAGCGGCTGGTACTGACTACATGGCCTGGGACCTAGGGCGGCCAAGACAGCAAATCCGCCACTGCTCTTTACCCTATACAAACTAGAGTCGACTCAAAAAGGTCGAGCGTGTTGCGGAGATTTCTTGCGTAGTCTCGGCTATTTCCGCACCTATCATGTCAATTCGTGTCTAGTTTACAATACCACAACAATATCGTTACAAAACAATATTGGGACAAACACAATATGAAATTTAATAATATAAAAGTGACTACATGTTACTTTAATCAATTAAATAATTGGCAGTGCAACACATGTAAATCTTTATTACTTATCTATTGTTAACAAATGATTACGTTCTAATAATAGATAATAATTGCAATTATTATTTTTCCATTTTGTGACAACCCTTGCATATTGGAGTAGGTACGACAACGTTGCGGTCAGTTGCGCTACTGTAGGAAAGATTTTGCAATACTGTGACGTTGTTAAAACGCTATACACTAACCGATTTCAAGCGCCCTGTGTCAAGGTAAGCGTGGGCCCATGTTATCGGGCGCCGCTATTATTAATTTAAATATATGTCGCCCTAATTAGAGACTCTTTTAATAAACCTCCCTAGGATAAAGTTAGGGTCCCATGAAATCGGGTATTTTGATAAGTTTCAAGTTCGTTTAAGTTTCAAGCACGCATTAGAGCCATGCCACACGACACGTCGCGCGTGACCATGATGTTGCGTTTTGTATACATATAAATCAGAGTGACATGACACACGGTGCGTCGAAATGACGCGCCATGCCTAACGTGACCATTTTTTGACACCCTCAGAGCGGGACATCTGTCAATGAATCATTATTTAAAACTAAAACAAATGTTTATGACAGTTACGAAATGTTTAAGGATTAAAAAAAAATAAAAAAGGGCTTAAAATGTTTAATTATCAAGAATAAAAAAAAAGATCTAATCTAGTGACCTGGCTGGCTTTATATATTTTTCGCTTTCGTGATATTTTTTTAAAATTTATGTCACTTGTATCTAATTTAAACTAAACTGTCAAAGCGGGACGTATGGTCACGTTAGCCATGCCCCACAGCAAGCAACTTAGTACGTTGAAATCGTAGCGTGTGGCATGGCTCTTATGTACAATATCTGATCATACCTCATTCGAAGTAGGTATCCGACATAGTTAAGTAAGATAGGATGGTGTATTTATATGTAACTCAACGCAATTGTCTAGGCACGTTAACTGATCAAGCAACATTTTATTTAATTATTCTAAAGCGCATCATTCAATGGGGAACACTTTAGCCGTGTTGGCGGAGTAAGCCGACATGTTTGCAACAAATGCTTGTCAGCCGACATGTCTATCAACTATTTTATCGTGGCCATGTATTGCAAACATATTGGCAAGCATATTGGCCGATCATTGATGTGCTTGATGTACACGTACCGACGTCGCTACACATCGCAATGTTATTACAATAGTATATATCGCACTGTTAATACAATAGTGTATTAACTCAAAAAGAGGATCAATGAAAAACTAATTACTCACTTCCCCAAAAAAAATCATTAAATTTATATGTTATAGTTTATCATAGACACAAACAATTTCTCAAATGTATTTTTAAAATAAAATGGAAAAAGTAATTTTATGTTTTTTTTGATTAGGATTATTTTGGCCAGCACTACCTCACATAAAGTGTGTCTCTTTTTGAGTTAAGTAGATATCTTTTGAAATGATATGGTCTTGAATTTCATATACTTTGAGTAATAACACTATTGTAATAGCAGTACGATATATTAACTCAAAAAGCGTATTTTTTCATAATCGATGAAAAGCAGTTTACACGTTTCCCCTGAACTAATGTAATAAAGTTTATGTATAGGTTAAAGTTTCACACACGTCCTCTCTTGTCGAATTACGATTATAATTAAACGTGACGTAGTAATGTTGGAATGGGTGTTAAAAAAGTTTCTTACAATATTCTAACGATGTTTTTACTGACGTGTAGATAATCAAACTTCACGTTCAGAAATGATATAATCTTGAATTTTACATATTTTCAGTTACAACACTATTATAATAGCAGTGCCACATATTTATTCGGCGGGGGCGTCGATATGCGTAATATTTATAAAGCTCGATTACATTATCTAAATGGATATTATTTATGATGTGATAAATGATTTAAATGCAAACAAACTTGTCAATTTCACACCTACGTTATTGGCCACCCAAGTATTAATCGATTTTAAGCATAAGGGCTATGTTTTTCCATGAAGCTTTTTCATAAATACAAAAAGAAAAAAAAAATATTTTTTTTTGTTTCTTCTTTTGTATGACAAAACGATAATAAAAAATAAAATAACTTTAGAGCACAAAATAAAATAATTAGGTACATTTAAAATCGCACCTCCGGGAAAACACAGACTAACTGCAAAATATTTTGATTCCAAACCATTTTTAATGCAATTTATACGGAAAAACACAAACGCGTTTCCTTCATTTTTCTATAGAGGGCGCAATACGTATTACGTATTGAAACAGGGTAACATTTATGAGCTCTTCAAATGTGCTCGGTAGCCCTAAGTACAAACTTTTAAATCATTTTCTATAAATTTTAAAACACTGGCGGTGTGAAATGTTATCAAAATGGTCTCCATTCAGCCTTTTAGAATGAGACGTGTGAAAACACCTTGTTACGCTGGTCTCCACTGAATCCGAATAAATGACAAGGTTAATATCGTTCAAGTAAAATTAAAAAAATAAAAAATAGTAGCTATCATTTATAAGCGTAAATCAAAACTAAATATGTCGTCATAGCGTAAACCGTTTTTTTTTTTTGCAAAAAAGCGAATAAATAAATAAACATTAGACAACATCACGTCAAAAATGCTTTTACCATGTAAAAGTTATATTTAAAAAAAAACGAACTAACTATACTCTATACTATAGAGGATGGAAAAACTATACTAAACACTATGGATGATCCCTGTGACACTTCATTTGACGTTTATCATAGGGATGAGGTAAAGTCGTTACATTTTTAATATACTTATTTGATTTTTAAAGCAAAATCTCGTAAGCGCCCAGCTACACGACGCGAAAGTTTTCGCGCGGCGACGGCCAGTTACCATGCCTTCACGTACATTAATGGCGAATTTGAATTCTATTTACTAGGCAACAACATTTAAACTCTTCGGCATAGTACCCGCCCGGTCGCCGCGCGGCGTGAGTGCGGTGAAATTCGTGTCCGAATAAACGCGCCCTTATAGTTTTATTTGTGTTCTGAACGACATCTATATGTCGTTCGTCACAACTATAATTTAGATGCAATTTTAATTGGTATTTTAGTAAATTTAAAATCTAAAAACATTTACTTATTTAAGTTTCAAAAAAGTAATAACACTGACACGTCAATTTATTGCCCACCATTAAAGTTAGTACTTTTTAAGAATGAAACACGCTCTATATACATTTTTTCATAGCAAATGCAGTCTAATGAAGTAACCTTTGCACGTCGTCGTAAAAAAATAATGATTTTTAGAAAATAAATGATTTTTCGCTCATTTCTCATAAGTAAACTTTGAATTGGTGTTATTTTTTAGTGTAATATCCTTACTGAAACAAAAACTATTCATTTTAAAGCGAGGCTTATAAAAATAATTTATGAAATACGTAAATCAGTGCACGGCGTTACAAGGTTATATTTTGTAGAATTTTATGGACTGTCACAGGAATCATCCTAAATTATATTTTTTAGTACATGAAGCAAATTACGTATTATGTAATATTTTATAAATATGCTATTTAAGCATTGACTTACAAATAAATGGACGACGGGTCTAATACACAAACCACGAAAAAAATGTCCCAAGTCAACCTATTTAAACGTAGTGACATGTAAAGGAATATGAAAAAGCTAAAACGTTGAATTGAAATTGTAATGTCATCGCAGTACTGTCTAATTTTGCTTGCTTCGCTGTCAGTCGAACAAACGAAGACAAAGCGTGAATGACGCTCTGTATACCATTTTAACGCCCTATAAGTTCGGACACTTTTTAGCGTCCTTTTGACCCGACGTCCATATAATTGTAAGTCAATGTATTTAAGCATAAAAAGTATCCAATCATTTACTTTGTAGAATCTTTAAACCTTTTTCCTGAAAAATTACCATTGCGCAAATTTGGCCTTATTACACAATGGCTGCGAATTCAGCTCCATCCAAGGTTGTATACGCAACACGGTTTCGCCACCTCTTAGCTGTTTCTAATATGTTTAGTATTAAAACTGTGATAACCAAAGTTGGCAGGTATTCAAAACACGGTTTACCATATCCTGCTATGAGATAGACTAAACGCCATACACATTATCACTGCAGATTTCTATTCTACGCTTATAGAGAGTAACTGATTACAATTTTGAATAGAAAACTAAACCAAAGCGTTCATAATCACCAGAACAATTCCAAGTAAGTTTTCCGCTAGACTGACAGCGGAATTAGTACTCTTCATGGTTTTAGAGGCTTGCGTTTCAAAGGGTATAGTCTTGTTGGTCATCCAGTAGTAAACATCGAGCATTCCCTGCGCGTTCAGTTCTGGGCCCACAATCTTTCTTATCCGCTCGTTGTATGCGTTTAGCCAGAGTACCTAAGAATAAATAATGTTACTGAAGTCAAGAGGTACCGCCATTATGTATACAGGTTCACCCGTAAAATGCTAACAACTTTGCAGGACTATATTACTAACATCACAAACAATAAGTTTTTCACCTCACTAGCTCGGAAAGGCTTTCTTTTCCATTAGAAATCTGCACGCAAAAGCGTTTTCTCCACGCTATGCGCTAGTGTAGAAAAAGTTTTTAAAATTCGTACTTGACGTGCGATTTGTCGTACATTACTTATGTATGTAATATAGATCCGTTGGTATATTTTATTCTTATTATGGTTGACATTAAATTGACAATGTTAACTACTTGTGTTTATTAAATAATTTTAATTCGTGAAAAAACTAAAATAATTTCAATAATCGCACAAAATAAAAGTATGTACAAGCAAGAATAAAAATTGATGAGGTGCAATTTCAGAACGCATCCGAAGAGAATTTTTTTCTTTTAATTAAAAAAAACTGATGTTTTAAAGTTCAACTGTTTTTCTTTCATCAACCATAGTGAGGTGAAAAGTTGTATGTTTCCCTCGGCAGCAAAGTTGTTTTGCGTCTCGTGGCTTGAAACCCTCGCCACGCTCAGGAATCTACTTCGAACCACCCGCTTCGCTCGTGGTTCAATCTTAGCCTCATTCGCTTGCAAGTTTCAATACAAGCACTCAACAACAACTCAATACAACAAATAACTATTTCACCTCACTCTCGGAAAGGCTTTCTTTTTCAAATTCTGCGCGCAAAAGTGTTTTTTTCACGCCAGCGTAGAAAAGGTTTTTGAAATCCGAACTTGACGATGGACTGTGGTGCACCTAATTTTTTCTTTCGATGAAAAAAACATAATGACACGTTCAACTACGCGATTTGTCGTACAATATGTATGTAATATTAATCCGTTACTATATTTTATTCTTATTATTATTAGTTTAAAATAATTGACAACGATAACTAATTTTGTTTCTTAAAACTGATTTGTCAAATTCAACTGTTCTTTCATCTATCATTTTCTTGGCTATAGTGAGGTGAAAAGTTGTGTTTCAAACAATAACTTTGAAAGAAAGAAAGAAAGACAACAAACATATTTTTTATTACCTCGTAATCCGTGAGCATGCTCTTGTCAATGAGCTTCGGGTCGAAAGGTACAAGTGTGGTCTCGAGGAAGCCCAAATATCCCTCTGGTTTGGTCACCACCTCCAGCACGTTTCCCAAGCGCACCCCAAACTTGTTGCTCTGGTACCATGCAGGTTCTGAAGCAAATTGATAAAATATGAGAAAACATTTAAAGGATCCTTCACAGGTGTCGCTTACAGTGACAAAATCCGAAAAAATCGAATACAAAAGATGTGTAAGAAATACGTAAAGTTTGTTGACTCAATCTGCAGTTCAGTTGGTAAGGCGGTAGCCCTGGATTGAGTCACTGACGCAGGTTCGGGTCGAATGAATTTTTCTTAGTGTTCGATCTTTATATTACCTAATAACAACTAGTGGAACAATTTCACAAAAAAATAAAATTAATAT
>NW_020653854.1:25355951-25368463 GCF_003589595.1 Hyposmocoma kahamanoa
TTTTTTTACTAGTTACAGCTTGCCGCCGGCCCCTATGCTGTGCCGCCTGGGGCCACGGCCGCCCTCTGCACCACCCACGCTACACTACTGCCATCAAACACTTAGGGTCGTATTCCAGAACTCTACTCAATGCTCAAGTCTGGATTTCAGTATGGTTTAAAGCACTCGAAATCCTACTCAAATCCCTGCCATTAGGGTCGTATTTCCAGTGCTTGTGTTTCCAGTGCAATCCCGACTTGAGCATTGAGTAGAGTTCTAGAATACGCCCCTTAGATTACTTGGCAAACGTATCAAACACGACAGCAGACGATCAAACGTTTGAACAAAAGTTTGACAAACACGTGCAATTTGACAAATTACTTGATCGTTTTCGTTTTTGGAGCAAACTAAATGGTCTATTTAATTAAATCACGTATTCATTAACAATATAAATAATAATTATGTTTGAATGTCACGGATTTAAATAAAAAAATCATACAAATGAATTAAAAATACACTGTCAAATGAATTATTAGAAATTAAAATAAAATGATTTAACAATAATAAAATGTCAGGACACAAGTATATAAAATTATTATGAGTGAAAATGAACAATTAAAAAAATCAATTAAATAATAAAAATAAAAAACTACAATTTATAAAATGTGCAATAAATTAAAAATTATTCTACGAAGTAACATTTTTCTAATAATAAATCTGTCTTTTTTTAAATAGCTTTATGTCAGTGATAACCTTAAATTCTACAGGATTTTTTTAAAACAATTCCACTGTCTTTTTTTATAATATCAAGTGACGGAACGCACAAGTCGTGCGCCTGATGGTGAGCTACACGCCTGCCCGTAACAGTTGCAGTGCCACTCAGTGCTTTAAATCGCAAAGATCTGTGTGGCACTGCCACTGCGCCCGTCTCCCTGAGACATCAGTTGACAAGGCACCTGGCCTTTAATTTCACCACCACCCTTACCCTTCAAAACCGGAACGCAGTAATGCTTAGATTATTGTTTGGCGGCAGAAATAGGTAAGATAACGAACTTTTTCACAAGGATCTTTACAGCTACTGCCTGACTGACTATTGGGGGCAGTGCGTCACAATATTCAATTTAGGCTTGATTACATTTTTTTAATTCTTAGTCCTAGTGGACTCTCTCTAAATTGGCTCTCCATTTGTCTCAAAGTTTCTTCCCAACATAGGGATATTGCATGCACCTAAGTGCTATGGGTCGTTTTCAGATAACCTCCAAAAATATGTCCCATTCAATAACTTTTATGTTATTACATGAATGCTAAGCATTATTTATTTAAGATGATTGCTTGCTTACTTAATCTTGTTACTACGTCATTGTAATAAATAAAAAAAAAAGTGGGCAATTTCTCATTCATGGCAGCCGGTTCCACGTCAAACACTCGCGGAAATCGCAATATTTCCCATCGAGGATAAACTCTAATTCCAATTTATTATAAAAAAACAGGTTTTCTTGGTAATACAAAATTTGTTTCAATTTTTCTTATCATTAGTGTCAATTCAACTAAAACCCTCCTAATAACAAAAGTCCATACCGGATCACCTTCACCCTTCGCACACGTGAGAAGGGGCTCCTTTCGGATTGGAGTGTACACAGTGAAGTAACCTGTGCATCTCCGTTTTAGCAAAAAATCGAGTTAAATACCAATTTCAGCGCTAGTGACTAAATCATTCTCATTCATGTAAAGCAATCTATCTAAATAAGTATTAAGTAATAGTTTTATAAACTTTGTTGTACACCCATTAGACAAAGGGAACTTTAAAATCCATGCACTTTTATAACGGTCCAGCATATTTTACACACTTGACAATTAAAAATGTATCCAAATATCATTATTGTCGCTCTCATTCTTGTCAACTTTTAAGTGAAATAGTTACTTTAAACCAAACATTTACTTGAAATATAACAATTAGATGGTGGTAGTGGTGGGGATGACAGTTGTGTCGATGATGATGACGATGATGTTATATTGATGTACAACAAAGTTATATGACATTAACAAAATATTTATTTAGATTTATTTATTAATTACGTATAGATAGATGGTTTTACACGGATTATTAAAATATTTGTTACATGTTACATGTTGTTAAATGTTCTTTTGTGAACGATAAAATGTGTAAATAATTTCTCATTACTGACCCGTCTTTCTCTTTTATGTTTATGAGAAAATCATTCGTATTGCTGCAATCTCATTCTTGTGACGTAAAATATCGTTTTTTGTTATATTTAACTTAAATATTTCTGTGATTTTATAATTATGGACATTGCTTGAACTTATTTGTAGACCTTAAAACCAAAAGAAAAAAGGGTTTTACAAAAATCACTCAAAAAGTGCCATTGAAATTCGGAAAATGAAATTCACCCACATATGCTATCGCCGGCGCTGGACAGTTATCTGTGATAATAGTCTGCTATACTGCCGACCCTAATGACCTATTCACGTTCAGGCTCTACAATTATGTAGTTTTCACGAATATTTTTTAGACAGCTTGACCGTTTTGTTGAGGTACCGCAATTGGACGCCGGTATAACTTCGCCTCATCTTCAAAGCTTCCCCGTCCTCTTTTAAATTCAGCAAGGCAATTAAAAATTGTAGCTCGTGAATAAGCAGTATCACCAAAAGTTGTAAGTTTTTTATAGTCATAATAAAATTGATAACACAAAAATCACGTCGAACGAGCTCCATTGTTGAGGATAAATTCCCTCCAGATTATCTCCGAAAAAAAAATCATTTAAGTAACAGGTGTTCCATTTTCAATTTATTAGCAAACATGTGACGAAGAAAATAAACAACAAATGAATAAAGAGTATATACTATAAGTAATTTCTTTTGATATGACTCTCAATATTATTAATCCCGTTAAAAAGTACTACGGGAATCTAACCCACAATCACTTTAAAAAGAATGCCGAGGATTTTTTATAACGTCATCATAATCACACAACTTCGCAATAGTGATTCAAAACGTACATATCGTAGCTCAATAATCCTTACACCATTAATAATCAAACCGCAAATAAATGTATCATGATGATAGTAGTAATTTGCGCGGTTTTATAAGCTGGGGCTTTTGCCCGTATATACCATTAATAACGTGTTGATAACACACACAACTGTAGATATAATTGCAGCGAGATCTGTCTGCGAGATAAAACGGGACACACTGCATGCTGCATCTCATCGGGCCCGTGGTAGCCTTAAAAAGTTAATCAATCAGAAGGAGAAAGCGGCTAGCGACAGCGGACTCGCCCGCGCGGGAATGTACCAGGCTAGCATAAATAGTCAGGAGTTGCAACGGGCAGAAACTTTCCAAAGCTCCATAGGTGCGACAAGAACAGAAAACCCCACCCCTATTCCTGTCTCGCTCACCGGAGAGAGGGATCCTTTTATTGCGCTGCGTGATTGATAGATGGGCGTTCCCGCCTCACACAGAGAAGCTTGCCTTTCTCGTCAAACAAATCTCTTACACGTCAGAAATGACAACTTTAAAACATATTTTTTCTAAAGTTTTTGTTGCTGATGGTACCTATATTTGTTGCAGTAACCGACAGAACGCCTTGTAATTTTGTAACAGGACTCATAACATAAATTATTTTATCGCGATTGTCGACAAACATGGCTTCCAACAAGAGAAGTCACGACCGCGCAAACTCCACCAGAGGTCAATGCCCGAGGGGTACCCAAGGGATGTGGATTCTATTGGAATGACGTCAACAACTAGCAGGATAACAGAACGAGCGAAGAGCTCTCGCGACCCTGCTTCGTCCTTTCCCTTTTAACAACAACATAGGTAGGTATGCACATCAAAGATAGGTTAATTGCGTTTTGAAAGGGGCGCGCGGGCGCGGGCGGGTATGATGGCGTATTTGTCGTAAACGCAGCCAGCAGCAATTTGTTACACTGGAATGGGCGAAATGACGTTAGCGTCCACTGGGGTAGCATAGTCGTGAGGAGTTCAAAAATAATCCCCATTCTCTTTGAAAATGCTGGGAAATTTAAGGATGATTTTCCCCTGTACTCCCAAATAATGCACGCTAGAAAAATTCAAACTTTCTTAGTTATTTATCACTTTACGATTATGTGCAGTCAAATGATTCAATACAAAAGTAATACAACCATAATAAATAATTACACGCACATATTTATTTTCTTTGTTTGTCAGAGTTATTGAACCGAGACAGCTATTTACTTTAGCCGTTCTTCTGCCGCAAAATAAAGTGACGTTTGTTCCCTTAAGGATCCCAAACGTATTCCCAAAGGGACGAAATATCCTGTGAGGTACCAGGGCAACATGAGTTCAACGGAGGTGACCGCGACACGTCCTGCGAAGGATACTCAAGGATAAACAGGCAACGACCGCGCCATTCACTTTGCACGCATGCAACCGCATTCAAGTGACGTTATTCTGCGATAATGCACTGCAAGATAAACACGTTCTGTTTGTGAGACACGCATTTATTTTATTTTCATTGACTGGTATGCGGGTCGTAAAGTGGAGTGGGTAGACAATAAATGAAAAGTTAAAAAAAACACCCAGACAAGAAAAGTTAGATAATTAAAAAAACCTCAGTCAAACGAAATAATTTGAAATAGGGTGTACCTACTTACTTTACATGCAGTAAATACTCAAAGCATTTGGAATTAATCAAAATTACGTGTTTGTTTAGTAGGTAATCTCACCTTCATGTTCTATGACTTATCTAGAATAAATAAAGGCTATTTAGGAAACTCCATAATTATAATATTCATAATATTTCTTTACTCCAAGCGCATCCATCTACAGGCACAGGTAGAGAGAAAAAGTATTTGGTATCTAAATTCAACGCCCAAACTTCCTTTACCGGTCGAAGCCCTTATAAAAAACCGAGCTAAGAACGAAAGCCTCCGTTACAACCACGACTTGTAACTCCCCCGACTTTTCGGCCAGGAGCGCATAACATCGCTGGATATTACGTTACATTGGGGGCGGGACTTGCAGGACTCGAGCAGCACACCACATGGATAGCCAGTCATACAATATCAAAACGCCACGTGGGAAGCACTGTGCTTGTGTTGTAAGCTGTATAGAGAGTGAAATTATACGGATCACCACACAGAATGGAACACGAACTGTTTGGAATATTATATCAATAAAATTAATCTATTAGCTGGCTCGTATACATAGAAATTCAATGAATTTCTTTACGTCTATTTTCATAATAATTATAGAAAAAGAAACAGTATTTCATCTTTGTTATACGACATTTTTTAGGTAATTTCCATTGACTTACAAATGAATGGTAATTTCGATAAGTTTTTTTGGTTAATTCATTTTCTTGACATAAGGTCGCCTGTTTTTTTGTGTCTTTTGTTTTTGTGTGCAATAAGGACAACATTTATTTGCGTTGTATTATTTCCAATGGTATTAATTATTTGTATTAATGCGTGTAGACAATAAATACAATATATAGAATAGACTTTCCTTTTGGATTAATTGACATTACAATAATGCAAAGTAGGCATTTGTAATTAATTACAAACACAATTTATTCCTAATTTTTTAATTACTTATCATACTTCAAAAAATAATCAGTTGTGGGGCAGATAGCTGTTATAATTATGTACAAAGTATATAAAAAATGACCGATCTACGTAATATTCTTGCAAAAAAAGATGTATATGCATTGTATATGTAATATAATATATGTATCATTTGTAACCTAGCGTGCTCTCTCTCTTTTTATGAAATTTGGGGATGCGCCGTAAACAAAAAAATGCGTGTGCGTGAGAACAATGGAATGCCCCCTTTTTCTACCAGGGCGCTATGACAGCAACGGAGGCTCAAAGTACAGGACAATGCGGGGGAGGCAAGGATACAAAGAATAGTTACGCGGGGGAAGGGACCTATCTCTTTTGAAACAGATTGTGTTTTTTTTTATGGTCGTTCTTTTTTAGAACTAAAATTAGTGGTGGTGGGAGTGAATGTTTGTTTCGTCTTATGAACAACGCAATTGGTTGGTAACATGAAAAAATGAAAAGATCTTAAGTTGTTAACGGTATGTAGACTCAAATTCAATGTTAAATGGTGAGCAGAAAAATAAAATATGTTTGAATCGCTGCATTTATTTGCGTTTACATAGTGACCAGTTACCAAAAATGGACTCGGGTTTGTCATTAAACTGGTGAGTATGTCATGGGCTTGTAATAAAAGCAGAAATTTGGGCATGATGGTGTCATTGTGTCCAAACTTTTGACGTTGATTATGAGATGTCAAGACAACTAGCAAACGATACATAAACAACTAAGTCATCATTGATGTGTGCTCATAATATGATATCGATATTTTTATATGCAAATGAAACTCATATTTTTAATATACACATCTACAGCTGCGTAATAAAAATTTTTGAATCCGCCTTGACAAAGGCGGAAGCAAGCGAGTAAAAGATTAAAAAGCTCTACGTAATTTAGGTACAAAATTATGCAAAGTTATGTAAAATTCGTCAAAATTATTAAACAACTACACTTACTCTTAAGCGGATTGTACTGAGCACAATGAGTAAAAAAACTAAGGGTTGTTTTTAGATATTGATACATTTATCATTTATATTCTATTTGAAAATTATAGAAATAAACTTTGGATTTTTTAAATTTGTCACTCGCTAAACTTTTGACGCACGCGTCAGCAATAAATGTGACGAAAAGGAAAAAACTATCGAGGCTTGCGTCACATGACGTCAAATTCTACCAAGCCCTCATGACCCTGCAAGAGGTGAAATTGCCTTTCTCAGATGAGACAAAAACTGTGGGCGGGCCCTTCAACCTACCTACATTAATGTACATGAAAGTGCTTACCCTGTGCAAGTATAAATTGCGATATTTTCCAGTTGCTTTCACAAAATTTGAATTACATTGCTTTCTTTCCTTTTGACGAGCGCTGTGCTATCATTCACAATTGGAAATGGAAAACGAAATGAAAATACAAGAATTGTTATTTATTTCATACAGAATGGTACTGTTGAGATGGTCGTAGTCTATCTCTGATGGATATCTCATTGGTTGATGCTCACTTTTTGATACACATGTGCATATAATTATATGTTGTACTGTTTAACGTAATGGAAAGTGCTTCCTGATATGGCTCATGGCGATTGAAGCGGACGCCAGACGGTGAAATTTAATAGGAAAACGGAATAACGTTTTTAAGGATGGAGTTCATTGTGTGATCTGAAAGTAAAGGTGGTTAAAAGATGACAAACTATGTTATTGACTTAAAACAGAATTTCTGTATTGACTATAAGCCATCTTTCCCCTAAGGACCGTAAATATCTTTATGAAAACTTACTTTATCTTGACTGGCGTTTACTACAGACTAAAGTTACAGAGGATTATATAGGAGAAATTAAAAAGTAAATTAAACTATTAAAATAATGAATGAAGTCATGGCAATAAAAAATAACCCTTGTTGATTTCATATTGTAACTACGAAAAGCCCTTCTCCATTAATTTATCCTGATGTCACACGAAAAAGGGGTTTAAAACAAAGGGGGCTGGTTCAAAGTGAGCTCTAACCCGTTCGTAAGCAACGCTCACAGTGTACCAGGCTAACATAAATCTCAGGAGGTCGACGGGCGGGCGCGAGTTATAGGGAGAATATTGCCACCGAGAAGGTGTAATATACGAAAACGTTACGTCACACTAGTGCATTCATGTGACGTAGTTACGAGTCGTTAGACGAATCATATTTATTTTTTAGAGTATAAAGTGAGTGATTTTTTATTTGCATCATTACGTAAAGAATCAATTTGGCCGTTGTGTAATGCAGTGTTGCTAGCACTCAATTACAGTAAATATGACGATTTTCAATAATTTGTATTTTTTTGTCAACATCATTAACTCATTACACATCCCACTACCTGGCACGAGTCACCTGCTATGAAAGGGTTTCGGTCATAGTACGCCACGCTGCCAGCTGGCCCTATGCTGGTAGGAGAATTTGAACGTTTTGTAAGGGTTGTGAACCTTCTTCTACGCACAGGTTTCATCATTATGTTTTCCTTCACTCTGAACAAGAGGTAATTGCAACTAACCTGCCATACTATTATTCTATTTGTATCTTAAACAAACATACACAAAACAGGAAAACAACATAAAGTATGTGTATTTAATTAAATAACCTATTAACGTACGTTCATTCTTTGTTTTGAGTTTATAATTTTTGTCTTATTCGCGCTTCTGGAGTCGCGTGAATAAACTATACGGTAAATAAGTAGAGTAATGGGATAAATCACGAAATATTCAATCAATCTAGTAAGAAATTATAATTAATCTCATACGCCTCATAATATACGATTAATTAATCACAAATAAAAAAACAAAAAATTAGGTAAGATGACTTCTACAATACACCTTTGTCTTTAAAAAAAAACAGCGTTGGTCCTGGACAATATTACACGTTTCATAAAGAACTAGTTCAGAATGACCTTCCTACTTCCACGCGACCACAATACGCCCCTCATTCGAGGTGATTGTTAGGTAAACCAACGATCTTACATTGCATTCAAAAAGTCCATTTTAATAAGAGCCTCACCAAAAGCCATTTTCCTATAAAACGTAGGTTAATAGCGTTGATACGGAGCTCAAGATATAATTGTCCGCTCTCTCCAATATAAATAGATCTTCCGTACCTCCCGTTCTTGAAACAGAAACCAATAAAAGTCAGGGAGATATATCTGGAAAGCGAGGTCTTGTAAGTTTGGTCATCGGAAGGTAGGGCAATGCACCTCTGTGACGGACTGTGCGCCTGGTGCATCGGTCGTCGTTGACGCATGTCACTGAGCCGTGGGCGCGTGCGGGCGTGCGCCGTGGCGATGACGGCGTAGTTAGGCGGAGGAAAATGGCGGCGAGAGGTCGCGTTTCGACTTCAATAAATTGTAACTACTTATGAAGGTGTCATAGATTTTTTTTTAACTTTAAGAACTTAACTTGTTTATATGTATAGATGGGTACGGCGGGCTACATGCTAAATAGCACATAGCACGCTGTGCCTATTGATAATTAAAACATACACAGCGATCGTTCGTAGAGCGTTTTGTTCGTCAAATTCAATGTGTAACCCTATACAGAAACGCTTGTAAATGTGGGTGTAATTTTCACAGTTGTGTATGCGGACAGGTTGCATTATGTGAAACTATGCGATTACAGCTGAACACATGTGTATGCATGAGTACAGTTCTTTACTAGATACAACACCTACATGTAAAGTTAAAGTTCTTCAGTCAGTTAAAAGTTTAAACTTCACACATACATTTATTTAATTAGATGTGATTTAAAATGTTAATTTTCAATTCAAACATAACAGAGAAGTAAACAATCAAAATTATAATACAGTAACTTTATGACGTCACGTACAGTCTATGACGTAGCAAATTTACACATGTGGGCACATGTCTTGGACTAAGTGTGTAGAAAGGGTTGCACGTGTGGGCTACATGTACCAGGCTTCCAGAGGTTGCAAAGAGTACGTACGTCACATATGCTCACCATGGGCGGGACGGGGGAGGGTTCACACCCCATGCAGGGTGTTTCGATTTTCAAAGTTGGGGTCCCTGTGGAATATGTCCATAGGTTTGTAATATGTAGAGTCGTCCGTTTGTACCGATATCTTCATAGATATAGGTGAAAGAAATTAACGTTCTACGGTAAAAAAGTTGTCGTAATATTACAATTATTATAGAGAACAAATCGTGTCATATCAATTTACAAAATAACAGATAATTCAATATTGTACTCGTAATTTGTAAAACTATCGTGCTACGAAGCGAGTTTATAATCAAACTAATTAGTTTACAAGATATTATCGTAAAGTAACAAGGACAGAGTATGAACCCAGTTAAAAAAAAAACCAATTATTTATGTAGCTAAGTTAAATTTTCGAGCGCTATCGATGTGTCTATTTATTTTAAAATTTGTTATTCGCTAACACTGTTTTTTTACGTAAGTATCTATAAAAAACATATTATGAAACAAAACGTTGACAAACTGTTTTTCACTTGTCTTGTATTGTTAGAGTTTTATGCCCTTTTTACGTCATAGTATCGACATGCTTGTATTCATTTCACCCTTCACCCCCCTACATTTCTCTCCCTAACCCCTCTGCAATCGCCGCCCCGTCGTCGCTAGCGAAAGAAAGCGCGGTGGAAAGCGACAAGGAAAGCGGCACATTCCAATGAGCCTTTTATTACTTCATGGTTGCCTGGTAGATGAGATTCAAGTGAGGCCATCTTTGTCGGGCGTTCACTATGCCGCCGGCTTGGCTGACTTTTATTATTAAAATAGTCACATTTTTATGTTAAAATTTTGTTATTTATGTAAATTATGTTTACAGTATTACGACCAACTCATTTAACAACATTTAGTCACAACAGCAATACGGGTTGCGTACTATTTTGTGTGTTATGTGGTGTTTAAAAAGTAACAATCTACTTCACTTAATTAAAAAATCATTACGTGCATTTTAATTTAATAAAAAATATTTATTAAATAAATATTAGCCAGTCATTTTCAAATAGATTTAGGAATTAATTCAAATTCGTGCACAGAATACAGAAAGGCTTATTATTCTAAAGTTTTTTATAATGTATAGATAGTGGAATTAAAAATTCAAAAAAAAAAAGTAAAAAAAAAGAATGATTAGAGCGTAAAAGTACCTTAGTTATTTAGCTGGCTATGAGCTTAAGAAATCGACATGTTTCCAGTAATTTGCAAATTATAGCTAAATTATTAAATTTAAAACTTTAAATAACAAAGACTATTTGAAATTTTTATTTTCGTAATAACATTATTTGAAATATTGTTTCAATCCAGAAGTCGTAGTTCATAGTGATCTTAAATAACATTATTCGTAATAAATACATAATAGTGTTTATCAAATAACTATCTAATTTGTCTAATCTAACTAGCCTATGCCTAATGCTTTCTTGCGCTCTACAAACAATGTACGCCCATCCCGCCCTTAGGTAGCCACTCTAAACTTGAGAGTCCCTTCTTGCCTACCTACTTTGGAAAGCCCTTCTGGAGTTCTCTTCACACACTATGCGATCCTGGTACGCAAAGTCATTGGGAGTGACATGCCCATTATTTCTTGCTCCAAGGAAGCCCTTCTTGTCATTTACACCTTCGCCAAGGGCCTAGGCCAGCCCTTCTATTTGCATTTTTAATTACTGATAATGAGCTTCTAATGCTTTGTTCCAAAGCTTTTCTATTCCGTTATAAGGACAACATTTGAAACAATAGACATTTTGTAATGTCTCGCTCAGGATTGATTACATTGTCTTTTCGTATAAACCGCTCAATTAAATTAATATTTTGTGAAATCGTTGAATTACAAATAATTTCACTTGTTTGTTGTCAATAATATTATTGAGGAGCCCTTTTAAATTATTTATAATATAACAGAGATTACTAGGGCGACAGAATATACGAGGAAGATGTAAGGGCCTTACGAAGGGCCTGACGAAATTCAAGGTTCACGCACTGGGCGGGGCTTTCTCGACCAATCGGCGTGCAGTATTTTACGCATGAAGTAAGAGACCTTTTCGAATACCTACGGTTATTTTTATAAATTAAAAGAGATAGAGTTACTTTTGTCTTTGTCATAAACGGATACATAATGCAGTACGTGCGAGTGTGGGTTCAATGACACTATGCTGATTGCACTTTATTGTAAGCATTGAAGCATTGACTTACAATTATACATTGAAGTCACAGCAACGGCGGCGCAACTTACGAGTTAAAGAGCGGTAACAATTAAGTTCTTTTTTTAGTTTTTTTTCTATAGTTTTTTATGAGCAATGCTCACCATGTTCACGCCAATGCTGCAGGCCCCGTGTGAAACCACCAACAGTCGAGCGAAGACCTGCCATCTTACCTTACGTGAGAGGTGTTACAGACAAGATCGGTAGAGTCCTCAGGCGTGCATCTATCAAGACCTATTTCAAGCCCCTGAGGAAGATTTCTCAGTTCCTGAGACCCGTGAAATGTAACATCCCCTTACAGGATGCAGGAGTTTACAAGCTTGACTGTGAGTGCGGTCTCTCTTATATTGGACAGTCAAGCGAAGTATTTGTACCCGCGTCAAAGAACATATAGCTGATGTCAAACACCGTCGCGTAAACAAGTCTGCAGTCTGCGAGCATGTCATGGATAAACCTACACATTCAATGAAGTTTGACAAACCCCAGGTCCTTGCAAAAGAAGTCCGTTATCTGCCCAGGATGCTGCGAGAGCCCATTGAAATTAAAAAACATCCTAATTTCAACAGGGAAGATGGTTTCTCCGTACCACCAGTTTGGGATCCAGTATTTCCTCTCATGAAAAATCCCAAACAGACATAAGACTGCAGTACTAATTAATATGTTTTAGTTTATTCTAATTTCTATTAATAATTAATAATAAATTAAACTTAATAAAAATTCATTCAATAAAATAATTTGTAAAACTTAATGT
>NW_020653854.1:25368473-25372518 GCF_003589595.1 Hyposmocoma kahamanoa
AATATTAGACATAACTGGTTGAAGACTGTACCACCTCAGTCAACCGTGACCATGGGACCTGTAAAGGGCCCGAAACGTCGGTTTGTTTGAAAAAACAAATATACGCGATTTAAATCCGGAAAAATAGTTTCATTTCCTATGTGTAACAATCGCGAAAACCACCTAAGAACTCGATATGAAAGAAGATTTACGAAAAAAAGACTTACAAGGAGAATGTGAACGGGCAAGGTGGTAAGGGCCAATCAAAGCGAACGTACCAAGAGTCGTATTCTAGAACTCTACTCAATGCTCAAGTCAGGATTTGAGTATGGTTTAAAGCACGCGAAATCATATTCAAGTACCTGGCTTTAGGGTCGTATTTCCAATGCTTGTGTTTCCATTGCAATCCTGACTTGAGCATTAAGTAGAATTCTAGAATACGACCCCAAGACTAAATTGAGGATATCTCCTAACGAAAGGCCAGGTCAAGAGTTAACCGAAGAACGTGTATAAAAGCATTGGTGCGTGTTGATGAGGCGAAAAATTATTTGATTTTTTATAATAATTAGACACTAGGTTTATTTGTAGTGTATTATGGGAGTAACGTAATAACTTTGTTAAATACCAAATAATGCCGTCAAGCATTGTGAGTCGTGTTCTGGTTTTGAAAGGTAAGGGTGGCGGAGAAACTACAGGCACATACGAATTGTCAATTTTATATATAAGGGTGGCGGGCGCAGTGGCAGTGCCCCGTAGATCTTTGCGATTTATAGCTCCGAGTGGTACTTTTTGGGTAAGCGTGTTGCTTACCCCATTGGAGCACTTGTTCGTCCCGCCACTTAATATTCATAAAAAAAATATATTATGCTATGACGATGTTTGCGGTATATCTATCACAAATCTTGCACTTAAAAGTTGTAAGTGACTTGATGGGGATTAATGGATTTTTCCAAAAAACCCCACTGTATAACAAATAATATCTACATTTGTGGAAATTTATGGATACTTCGAGTTACTCTCCTATTTTAATGCATTGTAACCCTCAAGAACTTAACAACTATTTTAAGTGTTAAGCAATGTTTGTAAGCGTAAATTTTGACACAAATTATTATAATATTGTACAATCAATATATCATTGTTGGTGTGCGATCAGCTATTTAATTTATTATTAAAAATAAGGAGTTGACTAAGACCTTAATGTCGAATCTGCTTATGAAATGGATTTGTTAATAAGGGCAAGGCGGTTTCAGAGGCTGGTCGGTAGGCATTCCCCATTCGTTTAAGACAACCTCTGTTAATATGCTGGGAGCCTGGTAAAGCCGTGCGGCACGCTGCGGCGGTTCCGCCTCCCGGCCGATCCGGGAACCTCATTGAGGCGTACACTTTAAGATAGGCGTAGATAGTTTGACATAGAGAGGAAAGTGCGTCACTCAATGACTAAGTAATTTGACATAACGTAACTAAAAAATAACGGAAGTGTGAAAAGAGACGAATTTTTGTTATTAATTCTCTCATAAATTGGTTTTGTTCGTGTTTCTTTTTTATTTTTTGTATGTATATACATATATATATGTATTTAAATCTCCAATTGTGTAGAGGTGTTCTCTTCTCTCTCTCCTCTACATCTACATCTCTACATGCAGAGATCTATTTTATAAATCCTTTATTTACATATTGCAAGTATATGCATGTTGTTTTATTAACTACACTCAATGTCTAGAGAAATATGAATACTAAATCAAGTTACAATTAGTTACTTATGTCATTTTTCACATGCATGTTTAAAATCCCTGATATCCGGGAAACCGGATATGGAATCACGCAAACCGGAAATACTTTCAGGCAGTGCCAGGGTAACAGCAATGCGGTGTGGTTTACTCGGCGCCTCTAAAAATCAATATCCGGTACGGAAGTCTCCGACCAGGTGAGACAGGGGGTGGGGAACGACCCCATCCCCCTACTGAAAATGAAAAGGGGAAATGTTGATGGCAGAATTATTAATTAATTGTGAACTGGCGATTCAGTCCCCAAATCTCCCAATGTTGACATGATAAATAAAGTAGTAGTACTTCGTAAGTTCCCACACAATAAATCTGTAATTATTAAATCTCTTTCCAACAATCTTTTCAAGGGGTGTGGGTGGGGTAGTCGATTACTCGATACGGTTCGGTTATTGGTTCGGTATCGGCGATTGCCGATAATGTCGAACCGTTCGGAAAGTACCAAGGCCGCATGGATTCGCAAGAGGTCGTGTGACCAGAAATCAATACCCCATTAATACAGTTCGAAGCTATATAGCACGGTATATTGGTTGCAGGTGACCGGGATAGATGGGGATGCGATAGGGCGGGCCCTAAGTTAGTGCACGGCGCGCATGTGCGGGACCGTGAAACTTTTTTTGCAACTTTTTCTGGATACCTAGCGTTGGGGTGACAAGAGCGATACTTTTAGAGTGTAGAATTGTTACTCTTGCTTGTTTAGATTTGATTATCCGCACTTTGCTTTAGTTCTTGTTTCTTAACTTCTATCAAGGGAATAAATTTTTAATCTGTTTGCAAAAACATTAACAAATTACACTATAAAAGTGAAAGGAATTTATTATGGCAAAGTTTTGTTCAAAATGGTTTTCAAATAACTCATAGCGTTCACGGACTACCATAACAACAAGTGAACGAATGAGAAAGAGCAAAAGCGAAGTGACAAATAAGCAAACGAGGGGAAATCATAATGATATGCGTAATTAGATCGGAGAAGTAACAGGGCAACATATTCGTCGAGCGTTTCATGCAAAGGACAAGGGCGCCTTGGCACGCCAAGTATGCGCCGCGGACTGCGCACTGTTTCCCTTCCTGAAAGCTTACAATCTGGTGGTACCAGGCTCACATATATTCGGAAGAGTAGTAATGAACACGAGGTAGCAAAGGCGCCGCTTCGCCCTCCCTGGGTAGGCGGGGTATTTTGCGATGCGTGGGTGTCGTTATGGAAACGGTGTTGCCCACCTACTAGTCCATTATAAGTCCGAAGAGATGTGTTCCTGAATGACAAGGATAGAGAACGTAGCGCTCTCTTTCTGATAGTTTTGGATTTGCTTTTATTTGAAAATGTATCCATTCCGGGAATGACGGCAATGTAAGCGGACGAGTGGCGCCGCGCACAAATATGCCATGAGAGGAAAGGGTTAAACTCCGTTGAATTCGAGTTACCAGGATGATATGAACAAACAGAAGTTAAGGGAGGTGGGGGAATATTCAGGGGGTTGGGGGCGTATCTTTAAGGGATGTGGCCGAACGTGGCGACGTGTGTGTCGAAGTAGTTGGCTGAAAACTTTTACTCAACACAGTTTAACTTACCTTTTTAGCTTTAATAACATTGACGAATTTTGATTTGTTAGTAGTATATAATTACGTCGCATCTTCTAATTCTTCTTAATAATATTTTGAATATGTTAAAAAAACATATACCTATTTGCAACACGTAGAGTGCCTAAACGACACAATGTTCACAATATCCTTAAATGCAAAACAGATTATTTCTGAACGACTTATTAAGGGCGATTAATTCATCTACTGCTACCGAAGTCAATGACTGCTACATCCGCTGTTTTATATTTCATAAAAATTAAATAAAACTCGATAACGTTGTTTCAAAAATAGAACGAACTCTTGTAGCCCGTTAATCTCATCTCTAACGTAAAAAAATATACAACAACTTTGTTTCCATCCACACGATCGCTCAAAGATGTGTAATTGTCCTCTACCTGCAATTGTAGGTATCTTTCCTTTCAGTCCTCCAATTGATAAAAATCAATTGTAGATTTTTTAATCACAAGTGGTCAAGTTGGTTGGTCAGTTTATTTGTGCCACGGTCGACATGTGCGTTGCCAAGTGGCCGGCCAGACGGGCTGCAAGACGTGGCCAGACTACTAGGCTCCCAGATCCGAGAAGTGTTAAATATGCATAAGTGCATTCACCGGTCGATGCACTCTGCATGCAGTCAGAACGGGTGGGAGAGAGATAGTCAGTCGACTGTAAGGTTGCAGGGAAGATGAACGTGTTTGTGATGAGGT
>NW_020653854.1:25377518-25408926 GCF_003589595.1 Hyposmocoma kahamanoa
AGATAATAGAGCGTAAAGTTTGAATTGCACACAAGCTAAAAAGTGGCGACTTCGGTACCCGATCTTACATAGCGTCATTACATATCTCCCCTTTTTTCTATATCTATGCCCTAGATATATTTTATTGATGGTATATGATATGTAACAGGGAAACCCATTTTGGCGAAAATACCGTAAAATTTCTTAATATCCCGGGTTTCCGGAAAAATATCTTCTGAAAGACGTCCACATGATGATGATGGAAATTGTAATGATGATGGTGATAGTAGTGGTGATGATCGTGACGATGGCAATGATGTTGATGATGATAATGATGGTGGTAATGTTTTATTCATTTATTTATTGCATATCATATTGTATATTTCTAATGGTAGGTAAGTTACAAATGATTCTTCACTAACTGTAGTACAATACGAGGCCTATACCCCACGGGGGTGTGCTTATGCTCTTCGGTGGCACAGCGGTTAGTACTATGGGTGCATGATGAGGAAATTCCGGGTTCAATTCCCGATTTGGGTCAATTTAGGAAACGAACATTAATTCTAAGTTGGCTATGGTCTGGGTCTTCTGGGTATTTCTCCTCAAAGTTGTCGTTATTCTGGTATTTATAGTACAGGAAATTCCCTAATTTGAGACCAGAAATTTTTATGTGTTTAGCATTTTGTTTTCCTTAAATACTTCTCTTTGACATAGCTTCCAAGAAAGAGGAATCTATCAGAGAGACAGTCGAGATACAACCACGCCATAAGTATCTCATTTGCACTACATCGGGAAGTATGCCTTGCATTTTTAACAATTGTGGGATCTTGTATTCGTAATAGAGCCTCCGTATACTACCTACGTATGGTGGCGTAACTACGAGTATGTAACGGTTTGATGACTGTACCACCTCAGTCAACCGTGACCATGGGACCTGTAAAGGGCCCGAAACGTTGGTTTGTTTAAAAAAACAAATATACGCGATTTAAATCCGGAAAAATAGTTTCATTCCTAAATATCTATATGACTTTATTATTTTATTGATTTATTATTATTGAGGTGTGTGTGTGTTACAAAACCCCTCAGTCATTATAGAAAATCGTAAGAGAGAAGGGTGCGGCAAGGTTGCGTGTCGAGGGGACAGTGCACGTCATAGATTCTATCAAATAAGGGTGAACATAATGGCGATGACGTCATGGTGCACCATCATGTGAAACATTTGGTTTTTTGACGTCATACTCATATGTGAAGTGGCTGAAGATTATTGCACCGCTGAAGATTGTAGATTGTTTTAAGATTACAAACTATTTCCGAGATACATAAAAGAAATGGAAATTGGTTCTATATCTAAAAGCGGCACCCAAGCCCAGGCTTTCTTTACAAGACTAGTCTGATTGTCAAGTGACTTAGTCAGCTAACAAAGAACACAAAACGAACGTCTGTCGATTGGAGGCTAGTGCAGTCGAGTATTTGAAATAGTTATAAATAAGCATAATTAGATTTTGGCGTACATATATTATAAATATTCAGTATTGAGTGAGAAGATGAATAAAGAAAAAAGATAGATAGTAGTATTTTATGCAATTGTTGCTAATGAGGGTTCTTAAAGATTAATTAAAGACTTAATTATGTGCATACAATGCTTTTTCTACGAGTATATTAAAATAAGGAGCCAAGCTTACCCGACATTACACCGAAGATATCCCGGATGTCAGCCTGTATCAGATTAGTGTGGCTCTCAAACAACTCAAGAACAACTAAGCGGCGGGCGATGATGGAATCACTACAGAACTTCTGAGAGCGGGCGGCAAGCCGATACTTAATGTCCTCCAGAAGCTTTTCAATTATGTCATCGTCGAAAGTCAAACGCCGAAGGCATGGAGCAGAAGCGAGGTCGTTCTGTTCTTCAAAAGGTTGATAAAACACTCTTGAAGAACTATCGGCCAATCTAGCGAGATCAATCTAGCTCAGAAGCGTCTGAGCAATATCTACAAGTCGTTTTCGAAAGTTATCACGAATCGTCTCGCTCGCAGGTTTGACGACTTCCAACCTCCTGAACAAGCCGGTTTCCGAAAGGGTTTTAGTACCATAGACCACATCCATACGCTGCGGCAGGTTATACAGAAGGCCGAGGAGTGTAATCGGCCACTTTGCTTAGCGTTTGTGGACTATGAGAAGGTCTTTGATTCGATCGAGACCTGGGCGGTGCTGTCTCTCCAAAGGTGCCAAATAGTCTATAGGTGTATAGAGGTGTTAAGGTACTTATACAAAAACGCCACTATATCAGTCCGATTACAGGATCAGAGCTCTAATCCTATCCAAATGCAACGAGGCGTGAGACAGGGAGATGTGATATTTCCGAAAATGTTCACTGCTGTGTTGGAGGATATTTTCAAGCTTCTGGACTGGAAAGGACTTGGCATCAACATCAAGGATTTGTCGATGACATAGTTCTTATGGCTGAGACCTTGGGAGACATGAACACAATGCTCGAAGATCTCAGTAGTGTTTCCCAAAGAGTGGGTCTTAAGATGAACATGGACAAGACGAAGATCATGTCGAATGTCCATGTTGTACCCGCTCCAGTTAAAATTGAGAGCATTACACTCGAAGTTGTTGACCATTACGTATACCTGGGGCAGACAGTCCAGTTAGGTAAGTCCAACTTTGAGAAAGAGATCTCTCGTCGAATCCAGCTCGGATGAGCAGCGTTCGAGAAACTACAAAAAATCTTTGCGTCCAAATTCCTCAATGTCTCAAGACGAAAGTCTTTGACCAGTGTGTGTTGCCAGTGATCACATATGGATCAGAAACGTGGTCCCTCACTATGGGCCTCTTAAGAAAGCTCTAGGTCACGCGGGCAATGGAGAGTGCGATGCTCGGTATTTCCTTACGTGATAGAATCAGAAATGAGGAAATCCGTAGGAGAACTAACTAACTAACTAACCGACATAGCTCGAAGAATTGCTCAGCTGAAGTGGCAGTGGGCGGGGCACATAGCTAGGAGAACCGATGGCTGTTGGGGCGGAAAGGTTCTTCAATGGCGACCGCGCACCGGACGACGCTCAGTGGGTAGGCCCCCCACCAGGTGGGCCGACGATCTGGCGGAGGTTGCGGGAAGCCGATGGATGCGGGCAGCGCAAGACCGATCGTCGTGGAGATCGTTAGGGGAGGCCTATGCCCAGTAGTGGGCGTCGTATGGCTGAATGATGATTAAAATAAGGAAATACAACCAATACCTAAAAAATATTGTTAACAATCCATGTCAACAAACTCAAACAAACGCTATGAAACAAAAAAACCAAAGAGGTATATAAACGTGTTCGTGATTGGCCAAGTACCGCTTATATTTTAACCAATCAGGAAGCAGTAGAGCATTTGAATAGCATCCTAATTATTATTTTAATAAAAATACGACGTTCCTTTTTTGAAAATTTCTCATAAGAGTTCTATTTATAGAACCGTGAGATTTTTTTCAGTTCAGCAGCGAGTACCTATAGACAATACAATTTTGGTTCAGAAGGTTAAAACAATCCGACAAAATAATATAGTGTAGGACATCAACCGGCCAGATGGAGTGATGTTCTGCGGAAGTTTAAAGTATAAAGTTTTTGTTTCACTACAGTTTTAAACCTCGTAAATGGCAAATTTGGAATCTGATTACAGAAGGGTATACATTGATTTTGTAAAGACGACTGTCAAGAATAACTAATTTATTTTTACATAGGGCGCACTATAAGTTTCCGGAACTGGCCACTTACATAAACAATATTTAAAAAGTAATTACACCATTTGAAAATGGAACTCTTTAGCTATAGAATACAGTTTGTTTCATCTGAATGACTGTCACTTGTTTTTACATAGTGGCGTAATTTTAGAAATTGGTTGTCTACATTACCATGGATTTAACTCGTGAAAATTTTTGTAGTATGATTTTCTACGACTTTAAATGTAATTTAACAGCTCAGCGGAGCTTCGCTCGGCTTCAAACTGCTTTTGGCGATGAAGCACCATGCAAGACGACTATTTATCGTGTGAATCTCTGTGACGAATTTCGTGATGGTCGCCCGTCCACTGGTGTGAACAACAAAAACATCGATGCTGTGCGCCGTATGATCAAAACAGACAGGCATGTGACATACCATGTAATTTGAAGATGCCTATCTTTAGGCATAGGCATGAGTCAAATACAATCAATCAAACAAGAGTCAAAAACAAACATTTGGGTGTGAAAAAGCTGTGCTCTCAGTGGATTACAATTTGACTTTTATTTATTTCCAAAAATTAAGAACCAGTTACGCGGTCAACGATTTTCATCACCTGAAGAGGCTGTCGAAGAGTATGAAAAATATGTTTCAGAGATTGCCACGGAGGAGTGTCATAAATGTTTTCAAAATTGGTTCATTCGTATGATAAAGTGCATTAACGCTAACGGAGAATATTTTGAGAAACAGTAAATTCATTTCTGACCATTTATAGGGTTTTTTTTTTATTCAGTCCGGAAACTTACAGTGCGCCCCACGTTCATTGTATTAATTTTGAAGGATTATTATACAGCTCCTGCGTACTTGGATGACAAAAACCCATGGTAGTGACCCGTTTAGCTGTATGTATTCAAATGTATAGTTACAAAGAGTAACCCCTAGAGTTTCTTGCTAATTCTTCTCAGAGGAATCTGCTTTACGAATAAGCAATATAGTTTAATCAGTATGACGATTTCAAGTGGCATTTTCTTTCCTATAAAATGACTTTGAAAAACAAAATTAGTAGGTAAGCTTCATAGTTTTGCACACCGGCGCAAAGTCGGTTTTCTACAGAATATGTTTCGGTGAGTGCGCCTATGAGCTCCATCAATTCATCCCGCTCGCCCCCTTCTACCATCGGACATCCACACATATATGACGAGATATTATCCTTACTTGGTCGATTACCTTCAGGCGTAGGTACTAAGAGCTTTTCATCAGCCCAGGAATGAAATTCCCTGCCTGCGACTGTGTTTCCGAACTCTTAATCTTTAAGCTGCGACTGAATAGGCATCTTTTGGGCGTGCTCGTTACATCGTAGATCCTATCTTTGCTGGTGGTAGTAGACTTTTTTTTATAATGTCAAGTAACGGGACGAACAAGTCGTGCGTCTGATGGTAAGCTACACGCCTGTCCATAACAGTTGCAGTGTTTTAAATCAGAGCTTTAAATCGCAAAGATCTGAGGGGCATTGCCACTGCGCCCGTCACCCTGAGACATAAGTTGACAAGTCTCATCTGCCTGTAATTTCACCAGCACCCTTACCCAAAACCGGAACGCAGTACCTAATACTGATATTACTGCTGGGCGGCTGAAATAGGTAAGACATGCAAAAGTTACGCATGAGATATCACCCATTAATGTTACGTCTGTCACTATTTTTCATGAAAAAAAGTAATATATTTCTTTTCTGTGACGTTAGTGTAAGAATGTCAATCATTAAATGTATCGATATAAAGAGAACTTCAATCATAGAAGCACCTCACAAAAGTGCTATACTATACTGCTTCGGCCATAAAAAGATACAGCTTGGAGCGTGTAAATGTGCAGCCGCACCCTGTGTCGGTCCATTAACCCGCTTCTGCCACATTGTGCTTGGCATTTTCTACAGGGAAAGCTTATTGACGATTTTATTAGCTGTAAAATTGTACATAATAGGTGTTAATGAGATAACTAGCCAAATTCGATGCAGAATAAATGTCAGTAAACAAAAACATAATGATTATGAGAGTTTTTACCTCAGAATGTTTTACAATTACCACGATTTCAATATTTTCCCCGAAATACGAATAGGCTATTGATAATGTCAGTAGCAGTAGCGCTCCTTGTGAAAGAGTTCGTCCAGGAAAGTAGTGCTACCTTAGGTACCCATTTCTGCCGCCAAACAATAATGTGTAAGTTAAGGATGATGGTGAAATTACACCGTGAACCTTTACAACTGCGTAGAGATCTTGCTTCGCTTAGCGCTTTTTATCGGATGCACCATGGCGAGCGATCTAAAGAATTATTCAACCTTATCCCGCCCTCCCCTTTTCTGCTTCGCAGCAGTCACCACTTTACTGTTAGTCGTATTCTTCGAACTAAAATTGGTGGCACCTTCCTCTGTCGCACAGTCGACAAATGGAATTCCCTTCCATTTCCATTTTCCATTTTACATCAGGTGGTGTCATCTGCATGTCAGCTTCAATTGGCCGTGAGCGTCCGCCGCGCATTGACTAGAGGCACATGATGGATATCCGATCCAATTCCAACAAGATTCAGACAAGATTAAGATTTCTACTTCGATCATAAGTTTAATGTGGTAGGTATACACCACTTTAAGAAGAAGTTTTATTAAAAGGCCCAAGAATTATTTATTTAAATATAAATGTGGAAACTAATTGTGTAAGTGGGTGTATTACATAGCAAAATATCTGAAGCACTGTGTTAGTGGCACGTGCCTATTTTATGGTATTATTATACCCCACGCGCTCGTAAATCGGGACAGCACAGCACTGATAAAGACAAAAGTGTCATTTATCATTCCGTCCCTCACCCGCCTTCTCTCCTGTTGTCCCTCACTGTCCCTTTGCCTTCGAAGGGTCACGATCTATCTTTGTCACTTTCTACGTTCATTAGATGGTGGATGATTTTGGGTCAAGTCACATCAGTTACATTAGCATTTCCTCCTTCTTCTTATTCAACTACCAACTCTTCTCGCTGGTGACCGTGCTGTGACGACGTGACCTCCTTACATCGTCATCCCACCTTTTTATCGCCTTTTCTCCGGTTCCTGGCCATTAGTTTTTAAATTTTGAATCGTTCTTTAACAATTCCTTTGCCTCGCCATTCTTTCGTTTCATCGTCTCTCCCTGCCCGATCGCGGCGGCGAACGCGTCTTCTAGTTAATTTTTTGAACCGTTTACCAGTTATCAAAAATCTCTTGTGCAATAAACATTTTAAAGATCACAAATATTATTATAATATTTAGGGTCCACTGAAAATCAGCGTCACAGCCTTGTCCCGGCGGTGACATTAGCTGAGTGGATCCTATTACATACGCCACAGCCGCACACATGATATCTACTTAGTACAACAATAGTGTTGACCAGCTTTGTGGTCGCATAATTATTTATTGCTAAGATTTTATTTTTAATAATTTTATTTAGTTTTCTTTTTGTTATTAATTTTCTGTTTGTTTTAATTTAGTTTGTTTTAGTTTTAATTTAGTTCTGTTTTATTATTATTTTTTTTACTTTTTATTTTTTACTGTTTATTATTGTGTTGTGGTGTTATGTAATAAATGTATTCTATTCTATTCTATGTATTCTAGATATTAATAAAACGGGAATAATATTTATTAAACTGGATTTATTACCACTATTTCCATTTACCATTATTACCCTTTCTGAATTTTGAACTTTAAACTCGCTAAGCAAGATGTGTGGAGGCTGCGGAGGCTATACTCTCCTGGCTACATTACAATCCTGCAGAACATTCCAAGCGATACTCGATTCAGAGCTATAGACACGCTCACATCCTGACGCCGAAGAGTCTCTTCAGTTCCCATTATTCCTATGCGGCTGGATTGAGCGGATGATATCCAGCTTATCCTCTACTAGTTATCCGGAGTAGTACCGGAGATGTCCGGACCTGTCCATAGCAGTTGTAATGACTCAGAGCTGTAAATCGCACCGATCTGAGGGTTATCTAACTACACCCGTTACGCGAGACAATTTCACCAGCACCCTTATCCTTCAAAACCGGAACGCAGTGATGCTCACAAAACCACTTGGCGCCGGCTTTCACCTTTAGTATTAGCATAGACAATACAATACTTTAGCATATACGGTTTCTCATATCATATCACACATAATTTATACCTTTTTAACGACCATTATAAATTAAGCTGTAGTTTTTTATTTAACAATTATTGGACTAAGGCTATAAAATCCCAGAGTCGTTTCCCTAGGTTAGGTATTAGAAATTAAAAGTTTAAATACTTATACAGGCTTGTTTGTGAAGTATTAACCATCTCTCAGGACTATTTACTAACATCATAAACAATAACTTTAGTTCCAAGACTTTTATACAATACGTAATAAATTTACCAAAAATAAACTTTTAAGTTTTTGTTGTATTATCTGATACTTTTAGATCTGTACTTGGTAGTAAGGTTGTAAGTTCAAATGTTAAAGTGTTCTCCCCGACGTCCGCTACTCCCGCTTCTGCGTTTTTCATCGTACCGCGCAGAGTTATCACTGTTCAGTGAGATCTATTTAATCATTTTAATGTTTGTATGACAATAAAATCTGACAAATTATTAAAAATCATTTAACAAAAGTTTTTGAATAAGTTAATGTACAACAGACGGCATTATTGCTAAGTAGCAATCTCTTCCAGGCAACTTCAAAATAAAAATGAAAGAGTTGGTACCCATTACAACTACTTCTGAACTTCCGTAGTTACGGAATTGTATTTATGTATGGTGTATTTGGAAGAAATTTTCTTCAATTGTAAGTAAAAATAACCTTTCTGGGATTTCAGAGAGGTTATATCCACTCTACGTGTATCCTTCAAGTTCAGGTTCATATACGTGGTTTCGTCACCAACTCATTTATACGTCCCGCTGCAGAGCAGAGGTTTTAATAGATGACTTTAATATGACACATGATAAATCTTGCACATCTCGTCATCAAAAAGTAATTGTTTAAAACGAATTTTAATAAAAGCAATTACTCTACTAAGTAGAGACTCGTGCCTACCAGTAGAATATGGGTTGGTACGACAGAATGTGTTATTTAAACAGGTGTACCTAATACAGTGCTTTTGATAGTCCATTTCTAATTGTATCAAATTAGGCCGGCAGAGACGATCTCTTTAAGTTTTTAAATTTTTTTGGTGTGCACGAAACGAGCATCACCGCACCCTGGCGTGTATGAATAAATATATACAAACAAATATAATACAAATATCTCTCTCGGCCCGGGAATCGAACCAGCCTCCCAACATGGCTGAAGGACCCTATAGTAGCTTTTTCAATCCAGCTTTATAATCATGACCTGTTAAATCGGCTATTATAGCACATCATCATTATCATCATCCACAGCCCGACTTCACCGACTGCTAGGTATAGGCCTCCCGTGGTTTGTGCCATCCATCATCATCCTGTGCTAATCTCACCCATCTACTGCCCGCAACGTTGACAATGTCGTCCACCCATCTCGCATAATATAACTTGGTGTTCTTTATTACCGACTTTTAACCGATTTAAAAAAAGAAGGAGGTCTCAATTCGACTGTCTTTTTTTTTGTATGTATATTACTTGATAACTCCGGATGTGAACCGATTTCGTTGATTCTTTTTTTGTTGGAAAGAGGCTACCTCTAATGTGGTCCCATTTAAATTTGCAGAAAATATTCCACCTCTAAGGGTGGCAAACTAGATGAATCCAGTTTCACGTACTTTCTGGTATAATTTCAATAAAACTTGGCAAATAGACATCACTCCACGAACATTTGAGGTCGGTTTTTTAGTACTCTGCCCTGAGATTATTATTTTTTAATTTATTGAGGGACAAACACTTACACATATAAAAAAATACATATTTTAAAATTAACTTATAAATAATCCTATAGTCCCCTAAATATACATTAAATAAAACAAAAAGTAAGTAAACAGAGAATCTGACAGACAATAAACAACTTCAAGTTATAAATAGATATAGCCACAGACATATAGATATAACACATATAACACAAAAAAAGTCGTGCACAGGAACAACGAAACAGAACAAACATATTCAGCAGTATGCGTATTTCGTATTCCGGACTCTGCAACAGTGCACACAGAGGTAACTCGCCAGGACTTGTCGTGTCGAAACTCAACTCGTAATGGAATTGAAAAATCATTATTAAATTATTAACATTCAGTGAGAATAATCTCTGTACAGAGTACTAAAAAACCGACCTCAAAAGTACGTGGCATTACGTCTATTTGCTAAGTTTGATTGAAATATCCTTAAATTCGCCACTATACAGGACTTGACACTGGAGATAATAAAAAATCGGTTCTCACTACTCAAAGAATATTGAGAGAAAAACGGCTTGAATTGGAGAAATAGCAAAATCAACCATTAAAATAATTGCTCCTTAAGTAAAATTTAGGCGCTATTTATAAAAATGAATCTTCATGCGTGAACAGCCACCCTTAAAGGTGGAGGATTTCCTCCAAAATGAAATGGGACCACTATGGAACTACTCCCTTTCCAACAAAAAAAGAATCATGAAAATCGGTATACAAATACCGGAGTTATCGCGTAACATACATACAAAAAAAAATATACAGTCGAATTGAGAACCTCCTCCTTTTTTGAAGTTGGTTAAAAAGAATGTTAAGTAAAAAGAAGTAAAGAGATTATTAGCCATAGATATGTTGGTAGTGCTGTAAAGAAGCATAACAGGAGGAATCGCGTGCAACCCTGTTAAGGCCACCACGCGACTGGTAAAGGCGCGGCGCCGACGCGACGGGCGTGCCCCGGCATTTGTGAACCCATAAAGGCATGCTGTAAATGCCGCACCCTCCTCCGCCCCAGTAACCTGCTAAAGGATTCTCAATTCCAGAAATGTCTTTAATGACAAGACCAGACGTTTTGATAGTCCCTTGAAGTCTTAACATTCCGTTTTTGAGCGATTCACAAGACTAAATGGCAATAATAAGATACCAGACGATTTCAAATTACCTGGTCTCAAACTATGGAAATCCTCTGTCATATTCCTCCATTGGCAGCTGAAGAGCTCCTTGTGAAAGACATTTTCCAGAGAAGCATTACTACGTTTCGGTTTTGAACGGTGCAAGTGAAATAACAGGCACATGGGACTTGTTAACTTATGTCTCAGAGAGATAGCCGCTGTGCGTGTGCTCCACAGATCTTTGCATTTTAAAGTTCTGAGTCGCACTGTCTGCTCATGCCCACGACTTGTTTCTTCCGTCATTTGGTAGCATAAAATAAAAACTCTTGGGCGTTACAGATTACAGAATATTCGTTAAAAAGCAAAACAAAGATCTGCAACAAACATTGCTATTACAATAGTGTTGTAACTCAAAATATGTGAAATTTAATATTATATCATTACTGAACGTAACATTTGATTCTCTACACGTCAAAAAAACCATAGTTAGAATAGTACTACTTAATTCAAAATGAGACATACTTTATGTGAGGTATTTCTGGACAAAACAGTCCTTACTCAAAAATATGATAATATTTTTTACTTTTATTTTCAAATATACTTCTAATTGGCAAGTAGGGGTTGTTTAGATGTCTAAGAAATTTTAAATTATACGTAAATTATAATAATCTTTCAGGGGAACTGAGTAATTCGTTTTTGGGGTGTTCTGAATAAATTAACTTTTTGAGTTAATACAGTATTGTATTAGCAGTGCGATATCATTACTGTACCTACCTAAAATTTGATTCTCTACACGTCAAAAAAACGTTAGAATTGTGTACAAAACAATCAAAAGATACTTAACTCAGAATGAGACACACTTGAGCAATTTTTTGCCAAAATAATCCTTATTCAAAAACGTGAAATCCCTTTTTCATTTTATTTTTAAATATATTTGAGAAATTGTTAAAGTGTCTATAATAAACTACAACATATAAATTTTAATGATTTTTTTGCGGGAAGTAAGTAATTCGTTTTGAATCAATTCTTCTTTTTGAGTTAATACACTATTGTATTAACAGTGCGACATGCAAAAATTCGTGAGGTCTCCGTTGGTACGTTCCGTGGCATAGCTTCTGGCACGGTTTACTGGGAGACGTTGGTTTGAATCCAACCGCATCAACGAGAACTTTTTTCTAATTGTCCGATCCTTGTTTAATAATTATAACAAACTAGTGGAGTAATTGCACAAAAAAATTATTGAATATTATGGTTATTTAACATCCTGACATTCATTAAAATTTAATTACGTTACAGAATAATCAGATTAAACCAAAAGAACGTTCCATTACCAAACCTCCTTTTCCAGCATCTTAAATGGAAACAGTTAGTCTAGATAACTCGTCAAATTTGTCATAAGTACATAGGAACATGTAACTACTCCCTTTTTCAATCATGTGCAAACATAATAAGATCTGGTGTGTAGGTGAACTTGGTACCTGAGACGTTATTAAAGCGTAACTGCCTGAGTGACCTTTTCGAAACAAAGGTCTTATTGCTTCGTCACACGTGAAATGACGTCATAAACGCCGCTTGTCCAGCCTGTGCTAAATATAATCGTATTAGTTCGACTTGTTTCGCCATGCTGAACTAGAAAGTGTGCAGAAAGTTGGACTCTTTTTTTTAATATATAATAGACACACGCTTGGCCACAATTTCAATGGGACGATGGGACGTGTTTGCCTAAAAAATGCCTATCCACTGTAGCCTTGAATACCTCCAAATTGTACGCTTCGGGAAACACATACAGAGAGCCGGTAGAGTATTCCATTCCCTTGCCGCACGCATCAGAAAGGAGGAAGCAAAGCGCTTAGTGCGAATAGGTGGAATATCAACGACATAAGAATGGAGTGCTCCGGACATTCTAGCCGATCGAAGGAGGAACGGTGAGGGTGGAACTAAATTGAAAAGTTCGTACGTACTCTCCCCGAAATGTATCCGATAGAAAGCGATGGTCGAGATTTTGTAGCTTCGACTCCACAAGAGAATTGTTGTTAATAAGTCTCTTTGCTTCTCGCATCACCGAGAGAGGCAGCTAACTGGTAATGGGCAGAGCCGTCCCAAAGGTGGCAGCAGTACTCCATACACGACCGAAGTTGTGCTTTATACAGATTTAGAAGCTGTTCAGGTGTGAAGTACCGCCTGACTTTGAAAAGTACGCCTAGTTTTTTGGCAGCAGTTTTTGCCAAGCACTCGATGTATCGCCCAAAGTTGGATGATAAGTCTAGACAAACCTAGACTCCTTTTTTATCTCAGATTAAAAATTCAAATTAATTTAGTAGAGCTACATGATAACAAGTGATGGAACCAACACATTCTGCCTGGTGCTGAGCGACTCGCCTGTCTATGACAGTTGGGGCACTGCCACTGTGCTCGTAACCCTGAGACATGAGTTGACAAATCCCATGTTCCCGTAATTTCACCAAGACCATTGTCTTTCAAACGAACGTCGCAATGTCAGCATTACTGCTTGGTGGCTGAAACGGGTAAGGTGGCAATACTTCCCTGGATGGTCTCTTCCACAAGGGTTGTATCTATTCTAAGAAGTTATTTGAATATAATTCCTCATATGAACTTGAGAAGTAGCCGCCCTCACGCTGGGTCTATACATAACACGGACTTCATTGCAAAAAACTTGTGATCCCAAACCATTCCTAACCGACTTCAAAAACGGAGGAAGTTCTCAATTCGACAGTATTTATATCTGCGGTCTGTGAACTGATTTTGATTTTTTTTTTTGTTGGAAAAGTGTGCCCCAATATTGGTCCCATTTAAACTTGAAGAAAATGCCACGAACTTTTGAGGTCGGTTTTAAAATAAAATATATACAAAAAACACAGACGAATTATGCAATCCTTTGAGAGATAAGTTTAAGGAAATTAACATTCTTACACTAGCCTCACAGTACATTTATGAAAATGTAATTTATGTTAAAAGGAATAGTAATTTCTTTATGAAAAATAGTGACAGACATAACATTAATACGAGGAATAGAAATAAACTAGCTTTTCTTGATAGTCGCCTTCACAAAGTCAAAAAATCATTTAAGGGGCAATGTATACGCTTATATAACAAGATTCCGGTTGATATACAAAATTTGCCTTTCACGAGGTTTAAAACTATAATGAAACAAAAACTTTATACTAAAGGTTATTATACAACTTCTGCGTACTTGGATGACAAAAATCCGTGGTATCTCGATCTCTGATGTTTCAAATAAAAAAAAAATATTGTAAATGTTATTTACAAAGAGCAACCCCTAGAGTTTCTTGCTCATTCTTCTTAGGGGAATCTGCCTTACGAATGAGCGGTAGAGTTTAACCATTGTGACGATTTCAAGTGTAATAATGCTTACCTATGAAATAAAGATTATTTTGAATTTGAATTTGAATTTAATAAACTTATCTTTCTCAAAGAAACACATCATTCCCTTGTACACGCAGAGACAGAACAGGGATGTTGCGAATATGCGCATCCGCAGTTATCGATGCTGATATTCAATGCGGACGTTCGAGTCGTGTCATGACCTAAAACGCACGCTGGTATAATTTACACGCTGTCCAGAAAAGTCTGGTAGCCGAGAAAGCAGCCACAGAAATCTTAGTGCCTATTTTATTTGGATTTCTGTAAACTCAGCTGTTGTTTTAGAACATAGCTTTGATAAAATTCGATTAAGCTAGGCAGATTGATTCTTTTGTTAATAAATGTCACAAAATCATTAAAATAATGTAATTATTTTATTTATTACAGTATCAAAAAAATACGAAGCTTTTTCACGTAGATAGATCGGTAGTGATGTATATTTTTCGCGTTTTTTTTAAATACATAAAATCCGTAAAAAAACCTGCATCAGCAATAACCCTGCGACAGAGTAGAGTCATCTAATGTATATTTTTTACATGTAGGTACGTATACGGTAAGGGACTCATAATACGTGAGGCGCATTATAAGTTTCCGGAATGAATAAGAAAAAAATACTATAAATAGTCACAATAGTTACTTTTGATACAAGTGCGGAAAGTTAGTCATTATTCACGAGTCTCGAGGCTTCTTGGTCCGAGCCAGAGGCGAGGTTAAGCTCGAGACAAGTGAAAATGACAAATCCGCACGTGTATCAAACGACTTTTTTTAATACATTTGCGAAAAAACTACATTGAAAGTAAAATAAAACAGTATTTAAAAAAAAACTCGTTTTATTTCTTTGTCTGATTCAGAGTACAATGGCAACTGTTTACACATTACACATTAAAATTATTACTTTAGTGGCGCGGCGCGCAGCGATCTCGTGTAATACTCACCTCCAGTCATTGTTAATAACTCAATCAGTACACAAATATATATAATATTTTGGTATTTTTAAATGTAACACGTAGTTTTATAAAACACCTATGCAACTTAAATAAATAAGATGTTTGTAAGTAAATATAAGTTTTAATGACGAATGACGACGAAAGCACATAAATATTAAATAAATACACAACCTCTTTAGTTCTATGTTTAAGACTTGAAACAACAGTAAATTAAAAAAAAAATGGAAAAGTGAGAAAAATCCAACTTTCGGCACGATTTGTATAGTACGAAAAATACCACGTTTTGAGAAACTGTATTAAAAATTAATTTATTGTTTCTCAAAATATTCTCCGTAAGCGTTAATGCACTTTTTCATACGAATGAACCAATTTTGAAAACATTTGTGCCACTCCTCCGTAACAATCTCTGAAACATATTTTTCATACTCTTCGACAGACGAAAATCGTTGATCACGTAACTGTTTCTTAATTGTCGAGACTGTACGCGGGATGGTTGATAAGGTCAACGTTGTTCACCTTCAAAAATTCATTTCTCGGTCTGGCCGTGTGAGAACTGGCATTATCGTGGTGCAAGATGTGTGTTTACGGTTGTTTTTACGGAGATTGTCAATAACTTCCGGCAAACAAATGGTCGTGTACCAATCACTATTCACGTTACAACGATTCTCCAAACAACAACAGTAGCCACGTGTCCAGTTTTATTAAAAAAAGAAGCAATCATCCAGTTAGAGGCACTTCGCACGCGCGCCACTTTGGTTGGTTTTAGCTCATCTCAAAAGACCCATACGCTCGATTGCTGCTTTGTTTTGGGATCGTAACTATAAATCCATGTTTCGTCACCTGTTACTATGTTCCACACCAAATTTGACGCTCCTTCGTTGCGCCTGGTAAGCATGGCATTGCACCAAGTGACGCGATCCGTTTTTTGAGCCTCAGTCAAATTGTGATCCACTGAAAGCACAGTTTTTTCACACCCAAATGTTTGTGTAGTATTGATTGTATTTGACTCATGCATATGCCCAATGATGCCCGAGTCTCATGGTATGTCACATGCTTGTCTGTTTTGATCATACAGCGCACAGCATCGATGTTTTTGTTGTTCACAGCAGTGGACCATCACGAAATTTGTCACTAAGATTTACACGACCCCGTTTGAATTCTGGAAACCAGCTATAAATAGTCGTTTTGCATGGTGCTTCATCGCCAAAATCAGTTTGAAGCCGTGCGAAGCTCCGCTGAGCTGATAAGTTACACTTAAAGTCGTAGAAAATCATACTACGAAAGTTTTCACGTGTTAAATCCATGGTGACGTAGACAACCAATTTCTAAAAATGACGCCACAATGTGAAAACAAGTGACAATCAGATGAAACAAACTGTATTCTATAGCCAAAGAGTTCCACTTACAAATGTTGTAATTACTTTTTAAATATTGTTTATGTAAGTGGCCAGTTCCGGAAACTTATAGTGCGCCCTATGTATTTTTAATTATTTTCAATTTATGTATTGTTCTGTGAATTATGACAAACGTATTCGGAAACTCGTGTTACGAAAACTGTAAACTTGAAAATTGTCGGCTTGTGGCAATAATAAAGATTTTAATTTTAGATTAGAATTTTATTAGAACAAGTTTTTGTACGTAATATTTCAATGTGAAAATGACTGGTAAATAATATTCAAGAAATTCTGATTGATATTTTATTGTTATTTTGGTTTATTCGTTGTTCAAGTGTTTTTCCTTGAATATTAACGTTGCTCTAAGAAATTTGTTGTTTTAATCACAATGTAATGTATCAAAAAAATACCGAAGTATTAGAAAATACTATTTTTTCCGAACCAAACTGCGTATATTTATTTTTTCAAACAAACCTCTCATTACGTTAGTAAGCCGTGACTACGGGACCTGCAAAGCATCCGAAACATTGTGTTTGCTTGAAAAAAGAAATACGTACGATTTTCATCCGGATTTTCCGAGGGCAGAGATTCAATCCTAATATGTAACTATTGCGTAAACCGTAGAATTCGATACCAAAGTTTGCTTCGTTTATATAAACAACTTGATAAAAATCAGCATTATTATGTAAATTTCGTATTGTTGAAACAATGTGTAACAAAATGTACGCTACAATACATTTCGCGATAACGGCACTGATGCTTTTTGGGGCGACGTTCTTGATCATGTACATAATGAATTTGAACTATGAGACGGTTTTGCATAGGCGGCGGCCTCGCGCCGCCGATCCCGCGCCGGTAGAGTTTATGGAAGACAATACACGCGGCTATGTGACCAGCTCCAACGACACAATTCAAAAAGCGCTTACTGTTAAACAGGTACTGAATTAAGCGTAATTAAATAAAAAGCGAACATCATAATGGCACACCTCATGGACGAATGACTTAAGTGGAGTCCATTAGATACAGAAAAATATAACCCACATCCTCTCCAATTCTTGTAATTCTGTCAACTAATATTGTAGACAGAGTTACAAGAATTGGAGAGGATGTGGATTGCATTTTTTTGTATCTAATGGAGCAATAAACATGTTTGACGTAACTCCACTTATGCCATTCTTCTCTTCTTCAGAAGTTGTTTTACTTTTAAAATATAAATTGTCGGAACGAACAAATTTTGCGCCTGGTGGTAAGCGACACGCCTATCCATAACAGTTGCAGTGTTATTTAGAGCTTTTAATCGCAAAGATCTTAGGGGCATTGCTACTGTGCCCGACACCCTGAGACTAAAGATGACAAGTCCCATGTGCCTGTAATTTCACCAGGTCCAGGCACCCTTCCAAACTGGAACGCAGTAATGCCCACACTACAACTTGGCGGAAGAAAAAGGTAAAGTGGCAGCACTTCCCTTCCCTGTGCGGGCTTCCTCTTACACAAGCAGCTCAATTATACTGCTAGTATAACATATCTTCTTTTACCATCCCTTATAATAACGGATGACGGAGCCTTCTGCGATCTCATTTCACTAAGGCTAGAGTACAGGGGCGTAAAGTTAATATAGCCCCAAGTAATTTGACTAAAAGACTTGTTTTTATCCCCAGATGATGACGCACGCATGGAACAGCTACAAAGTATACGCGTGGGGTAAGAACGAACTGAAGCCAATGTCCAAACGGGCTCATTTGTCAAGCGTCTTCGGGCCGCACGACCTGGGAGCCACGATCGTCGACGGCTTGGACACGCTGTACCTGATGGGCATGATGGACGAGTTCAGAGAAGGCCGAGATTGGGTTGCGGAGCATTTGAATTTTAAAGAAGTTGTAAGTCGTATGCTTAATGTAATAAGACCACATTTGCAAAATTAAAACTTTCGAGGAGAGACGTTTAAAGATTCTACGAACGAAATTTAGTCGGTAACTTTTCTAGGCTTAAGAGATATACAGGTAGTATCTCTATAGATAGGCTATAGAGATACTGCCTGAGATCGAATTAATATTTTTCCCGTACTGAATCGGTTTATTGCGCGGGTTGAGCGGTAGTGACGTTGGTTTTAATTTAAAATATATTTTTTTTTACAAACGACATTAAAACCATTCGAAAACGTATATCGTATACTATACGTTTCTATAATTCAGTTAATATAAAAAAAAATCATTGTTATTTGTAAAGTCCAGAGTGCAGCGGTTTTCTTGTAAAATTTCGAGGTAAGTTTGTGTTTATTTCTATCGTGAAAATTTTAGGAAGCGGAATAGGTGTTTTCACACCGTATACCTACTAATCAGTGTATATTCTCAATTTTACAACATATTATTTCCTAAGCGATTAATTCAACACTTTCACTATAATGCGGAACCAACCAAATCTATTCGTCAGAACCGCTGCAGCCAAAACGAGTTATTAAATTTGAAACACTATGAAATCTATGATAATGATTGGTCTTAGTTTTAAATGAAAAAGAATAGAACTTCAATATAGAACCACATGAAACAAATTATGTAGCTATAATGTGAAATGTTATAGCTTTCCCCTTTAAGCATAAAAAAAATGTCGGGTAGTTTCATTTCTAGAACCTTTACACCTCTCTTATGAAAAGTTGTTATTTTGCAGATGTGTTCTTATTGCACCAGAAGCAAATTTTATTCATTTATTGCAAATTGCAGAAGGCAGATGTTATTAGGGCATGAACGTTGAAAAGCAGGAAGGCGGTAGCTCTTGAAACTTGCATTCATCTTGTTTACACGACAGTCATCGAGTATATAACCAGAAATAGACGAAATGTCATTTAATTTGTTTGAAAATTACTCTGCCAAATCATTACTGCGCTCCGCTTAGACAGCCCGAATTCGAAACAATTGACGGGTGTTGTCAATTGTTTCACTTCAAATCTACCAGTTAAACTTGAGCTTTGCTATAATGGACGAAAATTGCAAAATTACATATTTAATATTTAATTACCGATGAAATATGATTCCGTTTGTTTTGTAATTAGATGTTTAGCTGTTTTTTCCCACCACCGAATGTAACAGTGGGGACTGTTCCATTGCTACAGATATTAGGTATCTTTATTACAACAAATACAGAATATTTTTGGAATATACGTTGACATACACACAGGTCAGATGTTGGCGCTGTACTATTTCAATATTCTAATTTGTGATTTCAGCGCAAACGAGAGTTGATATTTAAAAGTGATAGAAGGCCCATTTTCCTGATGAGTTGCCAGAGACGGATGGCCCTTATTTCGTCTCTATTTCTGGTTATATATTCGATGACGACAGTAGACCTGTTGTAGGACAAGAATCGCAAATGATTAAGGCAGTTCTTTCGGTGATCAGAAAAGATATAACATAAATAAGATTAGAAACTTAGAATAATAACGCATAGAATGATAGTTTCATATCAAACGAACTGTCACAAGTGAGGCAAAAATCAAATTCATGTAGACTAGTTTTAGTGTAGGTTAATTTTCGGTTTTATTGAATATTTATACAAAAATACAAGTTGAAACGCGTTACTTCCTTGTGGAATGTGATGTTGGTATCTATTTTATGTTTGTCTGACGTATTTTTACACTCATTTACCGCACATTTCGTCATTTTTAGCTAAAATTCTTGATCTGTTCGTGGTGCAAGTTGACCTTCAGCACTGACGGCCCGCCCGCTCGTGTAGGCCCATTGGGAGCGCTTCAATTTGCCTCACTTAGCGTGTGCGGACTAGGTTTCTATGCGTTATTATTCTAAGATGAAACAATAAAGCACTCCTTATTATGTGTGCTTTATGTCTCTAACTCAAGTAATATCATGCAACAGTGTTGTTTTTTAAATAGAAACTGTGATACTTTCAGTGTTTTTCTTGAGAAGTGTTTTTTTATTTTATTTTTTTTATGATATCTAACAAGTCGTGCGCCTGATGGTAAGCTACACGCCTGTCACCCTGCGACATAAGTTGACAAGTCCCATGTTCCTGTAATTTCACCAGTACCCTTCAAAACCAGAACACAGTAATGCCGACATTACTGCTTGGCGGTAGAAATAGGTAAGGTGGCAGTACTTCCCTGGACGAATTCTTTCACAAGGACCTCTACTGCTACTAACTTCTGTGGAACAAAGACTGACTAAGTTAAAAATATTCCAGGACTATGAGCTGTCCGTGTTCGAGACGACGATCCGCTTCATGGGCGGGCTTCTGGCGTGCTATTCTCTCACGGGCGACTCCATGTTCAAAGACAAGGCTGCGGAGGTAGCTGACGCCTTGCTGCCGGCCTTTGAAACTCCCACTGGACTGCCGTATGGACACATCCAACCTTATACTAAGGTATAGACATGGTATAGACCCTGGTGTTAGCTGTATTAATTCTACGCGCTTTGTTGAGCTGGTGTTTTGTTAAGTCAAATAGTAGGTATATTTTTTATCGAGGCATCAAAACGAGCGGGTATACCCAAGGTGGTAGCCATTCGAGCTTTAGCGAAGGTGTCTCTTACTCCGAGGCTTTTGATTGGCTTTTAATTTTTTTTATTAAGAGTTTTGGCTTGGATACAAGTCCTTTGAGCCATGTCTTCGTTTAATTATTGAGATCAGAAATATTAAATATTTTCCATTGTGGTATTTCACATTATGTTTTCACATTCTCTTAAATAATTTAGTTCTCTTGTTTGGGCTTTCTAAATAGTCTTTTAGGCGGCGGGAGTCAATATTTATGTTTTCAGTTTCACTAAAAAACTTTGAATTCGTAATTTCAAATTTTCAGGATAAATTCTTTTATAATTTTGCTTACAATAAGGATTATAGTTCTAACGTTCTTCGTCACTATTTCTTTCTTCGAATTTTCATAATATTCATAAAATAAAATTAAAACAGAATTGTAAAAGCTGTACTTGTAACTTCAAAAGCCCGCCATTTTTTTTCTTGGCTTTTGTCTCGAGGTGACAAGTTTAATTTTCACTTCGATTGCGAGAAAACAATTAAATATCTCAATCGTTTTTGCTCTACAACAAAATTACGAACCAAAATTCTGAAGTTTTCGCGGTATTTTTTTCCGACCAGACCTTAGAGGATGGGTAGTCTAAGGACCAGATACAGATACAACAAACGCAGTAACGCGGGAAAATAATATGGCACCACCGTCTATGCGGAAAAGACACGGAACTAAAAGCGAGCGCACTACTGACTGTTTGAGTTTGTTCATTCGAAGTAAATTAAAAAATTTGGTACTTTTTATTCCTTACGGATTAAAGGATGCACTTTGCTCCCATTTATACTTACTTTTAGAGCATGAGAAGTGAAAAAAGATATGTTAAGGAGGGTTTGATAAGTACGTGAATTTGAGAAGAATGAAGGTTTTTTAAATTATGATTTATTTTTCTACGTAATCTCCTTTTAACTCTATACACCTCGACCAAGCGATATTCCAACTTTTTCAACCATAGGCACATCGCGCGAACGTGCTATGAATGAATCAATTAATTCCTCTCTAGATCTTCTTTTAAATCCTATTTCGATAAGTTTCGTAGACAAGTATTCTGCCCTGCTAAGCCAAAACGCGCTATCTCAATCGGAGTAAGATTTGAGAAAATAGATATTTTGTAAATTCTATTTTCGCACTTTCAAAAATAAATCTTTTTGAAGATGTTGAAACTTATTTATACGAATTTTTGACTAATAAATTTATTGACATACCTAAATTATCCATAAATTGTACCATTACACCTATTTTGTGAGATACCGCTATTTTGATTATAAAGAAAGCCGCCAAATCTATTAGAAATTTAAAGAAAAATTGAGAAATAAAAATACTTCTTAATGGTTTTTAATTATGTTTTAAGTTTGATAGCGCTATTTCTATTATACCATTAGATGCAAAATTATTATAGCTATTGAATGGTATAAAAAAAGCTAAAAGGGATTATCTCAGAGAAAGCGCGTTTCGGCTTAGCAGGGCAGTACTCCTTCTTGACCAATTTCAGGCGAGTTACCCTTCCGGCTGGGCTGCTCCAAACAGCATTCTCTCAGAAATCGGCACATTGCATTTGGAATTCTCTTATTTGTCTGACGTTACTGGAATCGAGGGTAAGTATTCGCGCCATTTCACACGTTTCACAGGAACATAATTTAAAATCCACATAAGATATATGTACACACATCAAAAAAAGTTTGCGATCACTTCGAAAAACTGAAATCTTTTTTGTTACTTTAGATTATATTATGATTTTTTCTTCTTTTTAGATTCTTTATTTAAAAATAAATTAGAACATAAAACAATGACCCCGTTCAATTGTTTTTTCATATAAAAAGGCTTTCAGTCCTAGCTTACGCTCATTCAGAAATCTGATTTAGTCAATTATAAGCGATTCAAGATATTTTTCGCGGAAAGTTGTGATTGAAAAAATGCCAAGAGGATTATCAGAGGTTTTACGAGCTAGAATAGTAACTTTGAGGGAAGAAGGATACACCACGAGAGTAATAGCACGCAGACTTGCTATATCCCAATCCTGTGTCGTGGCTACGTTGCAGAGGTATCACGGAATGGGCAATTTAGCTGACCGACCCCGCAGCGGTCGCCCAACTGTTTTGACAGCTGCCCAAAAGCGCTATATTAGATTGCTGGCAGCCCGTGATCCAACAATCAACGCCACTAAAATAAAAGCAGAAGTCAGGGCCGCCTCTGGGCTTGAAGTTAGCACGCAGACCGTTCGCAATTGCTTGCACCAGCCTGGATTACGAGCACGGAGGTCTTGGCGAGCTCCGCTCAATTCCCGGCAACGTCAACAACGAAGATTGCAGTGGGCTAGACTTCGGCAAAATGAAGAAGGTGAGGACGAAAACATTTGGCAAAACTGTCTCTTCGTTGACGAATCCCGAATCAGCACTCATCCAGATAACCGACGTGTCCCTGTCTGGAGAAGACCAGGCGACCGTGAAAGACAAAGAACTGCCACTGGAACAGTTCAGCAAGGCGGAAAATCGGTGTCCTTTTGAGGTGGCATTATGATTGGAGCTAGAACGCCTTTGATCCCGTATCGGGGCTTCATGACAGCAGACATGTACAAAGCAGTTGCTATTGATGATATCGTCAGACCATTCCGAGTAAACCATGGGCACCAATTTGTACTGGTCGATGATAATGCGCCCGCACATCGAGCTCAACGAGTCAATGCTGCTCTTCAAGAATACGATATCACACGATTAGACTGGCCTGCCGGCTCGCCCGACTTAAACCCAATAGAGCACGCGTGGGATGCTCTTAAACGAGCAGTATGGAACCGTGAGCCACGTCCCCAGACAGTTCCAGAGCTCAGGGAAGCCGCTATTGAAGAATGGGATAGGTTACCCCAGGAAATGCTGGATAACTTGATCCTCAGCATGCCCAGGAGGATCTTCGCATGTATTCGAGCCAGGGGAGGAGTTATTTTATATTGAATTCACACCTTTTAATAATAAATTGTTGTTTAAGTTTAATTAAACAGTCTTTTTCTTTCTATGAAATTTCTATCACTATTACATTGTGATTAATGGCTCAATTTTTTAAAATAAATAATAAAAAATAGTTTTATATTTTAATTTCAAACAGGGTATTCCTATTTAAAGAAAGCATACAACATAGATTTTTTCTTGATAAAGTTAAATTTAAAGAATTATAGGAGCTTATGCTATTGATCGCAAACTTTTTTTGATGTGTGTATGTCTAATAAAACTATAGGCAAAAATAAACTGGAAATAAATAACAAAGAAGAATGGCAAAAGCTGCCCCAATAACGACGAAGAGCCGTTCATGGATTTTGCTAGTATAATTTTGCGTTTTAGTTTATGCCTAGTCATCAATGTATTTTTGTATATTTTTAGAAGTCGGGAATAAAAAAATTGTAAAATATTGTATTTTAGAATTAGATGCAATAATACAACGCAATTGATTCTGCTCGACCCTTAGAGGATGGAAAAAAAATTGGACCATAGATTTTTTTCTTATTTTCTGGCACTATGGCGTCCAGCCGTTGGCCATATGCAATTTCGATTGAGTTGCCATTTTTCGATAATTCTTCCAATATTTTCTTCCTCCTTGCGACTTCAGGATATCGTTGTCGTCGCAGTTGTTGTTGTGGAACTTTGATGTGGGTTTTTGGATACTAATAGGAATTTAAAAACGGGGAAAGGAAATGGCAAAGCAAACGGAATTTTGGCACAGTGATTTACAGGATAGTATATGGTAGGTAGTATATGTAAGTAAATCTAAACAATGAAGGATGGAAATTATGAAAGGAAATGGAAATGAGATGGTAATAGCTGAAAATAAGTGGATAAATAATAATCTAAATTTTAATATCATTTTTCCTTACGAACTGAGCATTATAAACGGAATGATTATTATACGATAGTAAAAAAGGAATAGATGTTGGTAAAGAAATTATAGATTGAAAAACGAAGCACGGTCATATCTTGGACTGGAAAAGAAAAGATGGTTCAGACTGGGTGACGTTCTTATACGTACGTTGCATTTTAAGCATGATGGAATGTTTACCTACCTGAAGTATTGGTTATTTTATAGTACACACGTAAAACATTAAAGCTATGAAACACTTGAAATAATCAATTAAACATTAATGACATAAAGTAAAAAGTAAAACACGAACCTTTTAACAAGAGACCTCTTGCCATTGTCAATGTCACATTGATATTGAGAACAGTGTGACCATTTGTGGCAGATTTCTGTCATTTGGACAGATTTAATTTTTATTCATTTTCATTGTGGTAGAACAAAGTAGTTTGGCAGATTTCGGAATATTCGGGAAGTTCTTTATTATTTTAGGGAACAAACTGAAAACTTGTTGTTTTCTGCTACCATGAACATACATCTCAAGCGAAATACAGGACAATGGTATAAATATAACCTATATCAACTTTATAACCCCAACTTCTACAGGCTGTGTACTCAATAACTTTATTGAAGCTTTGTTAATGAAATGTCTCCTTAATGCACGACGCCAAAAACACTGGGTTACAAAATACACGGGATGTCGCCATCCCTCTGGAACAAAAATATTTTTTTATTTTATTAAAAATAATTTTTTAACGTTATCCTTTTGCTTATACGTTTTTTATTATAATAATAAGATCATTTATACTATAGTACGGTTGTGCTCGAAAGAATATAGTTCTTAATACAGAATAAAAGTTAAAAAGCCCCGATTCAAAACATCGTACTCAAGAACGTTTACTTTAGTAGCAGTAGAGAGAGAGTACAGTGTGAAAGAGTTCGTCCAGGGAAGTACTGCCACCTTTCCTATTTCTGCCCGCCTAGTACTAATGTGAGCATTACTGCGTTTCAGTTTTGAAGGGTAAGGGTGCTGGTGAAATACAGGCACATGGGACCTTTCAACTTACGTCTCAGGGTGACGGGCACAGTGGCAGTACCCCTCAAACTACAGACCATGTCACGGCATCCTATGTAGAAAACGAACTATTTGTACAAGGACCTAGGGTTTGTCAAACTTAATTGAATGTATAGGTTTATCCATGACATGTTTGCCGATTGCAGACTTTACGTGACAGTCCTTGACATAATATGTTATGTTCTTCGTCTGTCTATGTAAGAGACTTAGGTATTTTAACTTATGTAGTATCGGTAGGTTGATTGACTAATTGTTATTGTATTCCAGTCTACAAAGATAAGGTGGACCGCATCCGGCAGGTGCTGAATGACAAGCCGGGGAATCTGTACTACACCTCCATCAATTCGCACAACGGACAGTGGGCACTGCGTAAGTACTATCGAATGTAATACAATCGTTTATCTCGTATTATTAATTTAACAATATTACAATTTAAAATACGATGCCTTGACATTGAAAAGTGTGATTGTTACTAATATAAACAGTGCTCATTAAATAAAAATGTAATGTAAAAAACTATTTATTAAATTAATATTTTCAATACATACACACCTACTATTCCTAAAACTCTATAATTTGGGCCATTTCAAATCGAGAGTGAATAGGCGTTATTTAGGTGTGCATGCTTCATCGGCGACCTCATCGTCACTTTCCAACAGGTGAGTTGGATTATCTATTGGATAATCCTCAAAAAATAAAAATATATATATTGTAGAAAGGTAACGTGCTGATCTCAGGAGTTTTAAGCCAGAACCGATGGAATCGAAAACGGGACGACCTAAATATCTGGGTATGGGTACTGAGAAAGTGGTTGAGTTGCACGAATGGAGCCTCCCTAAACTACGTATACCATTCCTTTCCAGTATTCTTTTTACTTTAGTAGCAGTAGAGCTTATTGTGAAAAAACTCGTCCAGGGAAGTACTGCCACCTTACCTATTTCTGCCGGCAAGCAGTTAGCATTACTGCGGTCCGGTTTTGAAGGGTTTACGGAAGGAATTACAGAATTTCACAAGCACCCTTACCCTTCAGAACCGGAACTCAGTGAGCCTGTGCACATGGGACGTGTCAACTTATGTCTCAGGGTGAAAGGGCGCAATGGCAGTGTTCCTCAGATCTTTGCGATTTATAGCTCTGAGTGGCAATGCAACTGTTAGGGACAGGCACACGCCTGATGTCGTGTCGTTCGTCCCGTCACTTGATACTATAAAAAAAACACAAAATCAAATCACCTCATAAAGCATTCGCGCTATTTTACATTCTGTATAACTTTCCAGCTCACATGTCCCTTGGCGCTTTCGGCGACTCTTTCTACGAATACCTGCTGAAAGCATGGCTGATGTCTGGAAGGACCGACAAGCAAGCACGCATCATGTTTGACAATGCGATGGAAGTCGTGCTAAATAAGATGCTGCGCGTATCTAACTCAGGACTGTCCTACTTGGTTGATTTGCAATTCGGCATTGTGGTCGAGGAGAAAATGGACCACTTGTCTTGTTTTGCCGGTAAGTCATCTTAAGACCCATTTACACGGAGATAATTTCTCATCTCGAAGACACGACTATCGAAAGAATATAAAACAGTTTCTTCATGTTAACGTACGCGTGGGCACCAACCGCCTAGCATTGAATATCTCCATGTAAACAGAATAAGCAATTCTTGTCTGTTTATAAACTTATTTTATGATAATTTTGTAGTGATTATTAAAAGTGGTAATAACGTACGATTAACTCTCTCCATCTAAGTGGCCCTTTAATAATAAACTAGCTACCGCTACTTATTGCTTCTTGATTGTAATTTCTTGGATCCAGAGGATGTCTTCAAGAAATTGCTGTTTGAAAGCTGCCTGATCCACATTTCTTTTTGTTTTCTTTTGTCCCGTTATTGTTCTGTGGTAACACTTGAACACTATCTTTTCAGCACTAAGATTCGTCAATAATGACAGGGTCTAAAATCAACTTGAGTACATCATCTGGCACACCAAATAGCTGCTGTAATTTCGAATTCCAGGTGGCATGTTCGCACTAGCCTCTACGACATTGAATAACTCGTTGTCTGAACGCTACATGGACGTGGCGAGCAAATTGACGCACACCTGTCACGAGGCTTATTCCAGATCTGTGACGAAACTTGGACCTGAGGCCTTCAGGTGATTATTCTTTGAATGTCTGATCTCATAGTACTCAACAGCAAAATTTGCTAATGAGGGTATTCTACAGTTACCCAGGAAGGTGTCCTCCTGTCATTTTTTAAGGAAAACTAAGACACAGTTCGTGCTTAGCACAATGAAACGGGATCAAAAATGAAATCTTACAAGAAACTTAGTACTTTTTGGTAGTGTACAGTACTTATATGGTTATTTGTTTTGGTAATATTGTACAAGTAAATATAGGGACAGAAAAATAAGTTATGGTTTCAAGCTCTACATTCATCACTTTTTTGGAAATCAAATAATATCGTTTCAGATTCAATGGTGCAGTGGAAGCGCGAGCGTTAAGGAAAAAAGAGAAGAAGTACCTGTTGAGACCAGAAACCTTCGAGAGCTACTTCATCATGTGGAGACTCACCAAAGACCAGAAGTATCGAGATTGGGGATGGGAGGGTGTGCAGGTAGGCATCTATATCTCGTGGGTTATTTTATGCAGGACTGACGGTGCCGTCCAGTGCCTCAGTGAATGGTACAGGTTCAAGCTAAGTATAATTCGTATGGCAGGACAAAATTCAAAATGGGCGGCCGTGTGCAAGAATTCATTGAATAGTTTTTTTTATGTGTAAAGAAGGAGGCAAACGACCAGACGAGCCACTTGATGAAAGGTGGGGAATCGTCGCCCATGGACATTTGCAACATCAGATGAGCTGCCTATGCGTTACCAGCCTTTGAGAGACCTTGTAAACACTCTTTCTGAAGAACCCCATGTTATAGCACAAAGGAAATACCTCAGAAGGAAGATCATTCCACATCTTGCAGGTTCGAGGAAGGAACGAACGAGATGCCCGCGTGGTCTTATAATGCCAGGCATCTCATTGTGGGGATGGACTCTACTCCTTTGGCGGGAGGTGCGATCACTCCCCATTATAAAGACGGTAGAACACACACAGAGAGTCAACGTCTCTCCGTAGGCTAAGGGGCTCTATACCGTCTGTGAGTTGGGGATCATTGAAAAATACGAACCGCCCTACGTTAGATGGAGTCAAGTAGGTCAAGTCATTTTGGAGCTCCTGCCCAGAGATGCGAGCAATACTCCCTAAGGGGCCGTTCATGTATTTTATACAACAAGTTAAGTTTCAGTTTATTTAAAACAATGCTTGTTTTGATAAGGCGTTGGAAAAGCACTGCCGCGTGGACGGCGGGTACACGGGTCTCCTTGATGTATACCATCTACGTCCGAAAAAAGACGACGTACAACAGAGTTATTTCCTCGCAGAGACGCTCAAGGTCAGTTATTTGGCTTTTGTGACGAAATTTCGCTTTGAAGGTCACCACTATTATTACCATCGGCTTGACGCGGTCACAAAAACCTTTAAGCCATGCAACAAGGGCGAGTAAGACTTAACGCGTTTCGCGTTTACTCAGGACAGTCAACGCGAAGTGCATAACGCTTTTTCGCTTTTATTCCATGGACAGGCTTAATCTGTTCCAATGTTGATAAGTGGTGTTGGTAGCATCTGAATCTGGGGTCAGTTTAAAGTTGCAACGGAACCCAAAGGAACCCAAATCCGAGTATCATTGTGTGATGTCGGGGCTGGTTGCTTGTCAAAAATATTATACCAAGACTAACGAAGCTTGAATGTTCAGGGGGTGTTCCAATGTTTCTACTGACTGAATCGATGTATCGTTCGCAGTACCTGTACCTGCTGTTTTCCGATGACTCGTTGGTGCCGCTTGATGAGTGGGTGTTCAACACCGAAGCGCACCCGCTGCCCATCAAAGGCAAGAACCAGCTGTACCACCAGGACAACTAAGTGCTGAGGAAATATAGCGCAACCTCTTAAATTAAAACCACAGAGGAATTGTTTTTTAATACACTACCGGACACAATTCGAGATGTCTTGAATTTTTAGTATGTTTGATTGATCGAAGAATATAAATGTAATTTTGAAACTGGTTTACCTACGAAATGTCATTTCCATAAGCCTTCGTTAAAAATTTGAATTTCTAAAACTGGGGAAAACTTTTTCTTCGAATCGTCGAAGAAACTCTGGTTCGTTCCGTGGCTTAATTGGGATAGCGTCTGGCACGGTTTGCTAGAAGATGTCGTAACGCCGACGCAACGAATCGTGTGGCATCGAACTTATGTGTGTAAGGAGTGTATTTAAATTAATTTTAACAATACGCTCTGTAGTGTTTTGTACAGTTATCGTCGAAAATGCTTTGTCTGCCAAGTCCTTATTTCTTTGGCTAATTTTCTCACTTACAATTTATTCATACAGACAAATGATTATTGAATTAATGCGTATATTTGTTTTTAAAACACACAAACTTTCGAGCACTTTACGGATCCCATGATCACGGACTTACGGCTGAATATAGGGCTTATTTGAAATAATAATAATAATAATAATAACGCACACACTCAACATAGCCCCGCACTAGGGAAACCCTGTGTCGCGGGTGCCATGGACACACACATAGACAACCACAAATTACACCCAAACTCACGAGAGAAATAAATGTAGGCCATACAAATATTTCTCCCGGCCCGGGAATCGAACCCGGGGACCTCTGCGTGGCAGTCCGGTATGGTAACCGTTCGGCTACGGAGGCAGTTGAAAAAAACAAATATACGCGATATAGATCCGAAAAAAATATTTCATTCTCAATGTGTGTAATTCGCGAAAACCTAGGAACTCGATATATACAAAAAGATGAAGAGACAGACAAAGAGACCCGTGCCCAGCAGTGGGGGACGTGTAATTGGGTTGATGATGATTGAATACCCAGAAAAACATCTTTTGACCTTTGGACTGAAACAAAATAACGGATTTTGCACGAGTTTATACTCAATAAAGCAGTGTTTGCAGGTTGACGACAAAATGGCAACTTTAGAAAATGTAAAACTAAGAAAGATAGCGACTTTTGCAAAAGTGGTCAACAACGCTCACTGATTTGCTCAGAATACACCTTGGCACTGTATTGTTGAAGTATTTGAAATTATTTAAAATACTGATCCATTTCACGCCACTAAAATTATTAAAAATGTCACACAGCGCTGTTTGCTAGTGGACTACTCAAATATTAGTGTGAATGACTGTGATAAGGTAATTTCTACTATTGACGTGCTAAATGTTACGAGCCTGTGACGTGGCAAATAAAGAATTTGAATTTGAATACAAATTAAGAGCGTTTATTTTTATGTGATTGGTTTTTTACAGAAGTTTCTGTAGCGGACTGTATCAATGGGTTAAAGGGTGGGTGCTAACAACCAGAGCAAGGCCAAGCAAGTCTTCGTGTACTTACAGCTTTTAATAATATACTAGAAAACATGTTGTCGCTAAACAAAACAGCAAACACAAGCTTAAGTTAAGAAAAAAGCGCCATAAACAATCGCGTTTAA
>NW_020653854.1:25413926-25424516 GCF_003589595.1 Hyposmocoma kahamanoa
AAAAAAACAGTCTAAAACATAATTTATAAATACATAGCTAAAAAATATTTAAGTATGGTAAGTACTCATTAAGGATTAGAAGTAAGTTAAATAGTACAGGGTCAAGAGCACGTCAAGCTTGACACTTTAGATTTAAATCCAACTCTGTGCCGCTTTCGATAAGAACGGTCCAAAGTACAAAGTGTCAATTTTGCCGTGATCTTAACTGTACCTACATATATAAGTTTAATAGTACAAGTAATATAGATTCAGAAATTGAATATTATTTTGATTATAGTTTCGCAGCTCACCTGCAGTGGGAAAAAAAATATTTTGTACTCTGATAAGAAAAATCATCATTACAAACCCACGTAGGAAATGATTTCTTATATCGATCACTATGACAAAAAAGGACCACATTATGTAATCGGAAATTTATTTTATTAAAATACAGAGTTTTTTAAAACGGGACAGTATGAGGAAACCATAGAAGATACAACGAAACTATATTAGGAACCATAAAGTCGTCTTTTTTTGGGAAAACTATTTTGGCTTAGTCAATTTTTTGGACAAGCGTGAATTGTCCATAAAAACATATAAAATTGATCAAAATCTTTTTTAGTGCTGATCGACTCAGAGTTATAAAGTGATCATTTCATTGTATGGGACGAAGAAAATCGGGACAGTAGGAGTTCGTCAAATTTAATAAAATGTTATTCATTGTGAATGATTTTTTTTTTATTACATTTGGCCAACATTGCTGTCCCGATATTTTTCTCCGGGCACAATTCTTTTAAGGAACTGAGTCCATTAGCATTAAAAAAAACTTTGTCACTAGAACTAAAATCGTCAATTTTATTTATTTTGTATGAAAAATATTTTATGGAATTTGATTAATTTCTGCAGCCCCGATTTTTTCGTCACATACAATGAAATGATCCCTTCATAACTCTGAGTCGATCAGCACTAAACAAAATTTTGATCAATTTCATTAATTATTATGGTATTATGGACAACCCACGCTTGACTAAAAAAATATGCCGAAATCGATTTCATAAAAAGAACATTATGGTTTCTAAGACAGTTTTCTTGTATCTTCTATGGTTTCGGATTTCCACAATTGTCCCATTAAAAAAACACTCTATATAAAGTGAAACAAAAAAATATTAAAATAAACCAAACAAAAAAAATTATTAAAAAACGGCTGGAAATAATGCTACATTTTGTTTATATCACCGCCTACATTTCATTGTCAATAAAATATTTGTACACATAAAAATATGTGTTCCAATATAGCAAATATATGTTAAAATATACACAATTCCAAAAAAAAGGTAGGAGTAAAGGATCAAATTGAAACGACAGGATTTGTAAACATTGTTTTTATTAATAACCGAAAAAATGTACATTATTAATTCAATTAATCGCTACAACTTCATACATAAATTACATATAAATATAACAGGCAGTATACACCCAGCAACAACTCGTATAGCCTGAGCGGGCCCCTTCAAATGCCAACAAACAAACAGGCTAATAAGGGCTAAAGGTAAAACCTCACTGATCGGAACGCAACAGCACCGCGTAAATAATGCGGGTTCCACATTTGTAATATTTTTACGTCTTATGATAACTTTTATGATGTTATATTACACGCTATCGTGTGATATACGCTTGTCGGTGATAAGCCAAAATGGTACAAATGTAGATCCGGCATAAAAGCACATAATCCATGCAGCACGATGGGACACTAACGTCATTTCAAACTAAACAGCATTGCTGACAGGTGCTCAATTGAACCTTGTTTATACCAGGCGAAAGTTGAATCATACTGAAATCAATTTTACCTATATCCAACATGAAAATTGTGTAGTGACCAGAAATTTTGTGTCTAAGATAAAATTCCAGAATTTTCGTTCTCGTGTCCCGATCCAACTACATTTGTTGGACATTTTCTTTTGCCTAGTAGAAATGAGCTCCTTAACATTCTTAATATAAAGGTTGTTTATTACATTTTGATTAAATATCAGAATGATTCTCCATCATGATATTCAATTAGTTTTTGTGAAATTACTTCACTAGTTGTTTATAATTATTAACATAAAGATCGAACACTCAGAAAAATTTCTTTCAATCCGGCCGGATTCGAACCGACGTCTCCTAGCAAACCGTGCCAGACGCAATGCCAACTAAGCCACGGAACGAACCAGCAGACCTCACGAATTTTTCTATGTGCTTGTTGTCGGATAATTGTATTTGGTTTTCAATGACTTTAGCGCGCGTAGAGCCATCTATGAGTAATAAAAGAAATGGGTGACGAAATACTTTCATAGAATTCTCATAGATGGCGCTACAATCGTGGGGTCCGTTGGATCGTTCCGTGGCATAGTTGGCATAGCGTCTGGTACGGTTTTTACTAGGAGACGTCGGTTCGAATCCGCCGAATCGAATGAATATTTTTGAGTGTTTGATCTTTGTATTAATAATTATATAAAGGTTGTTACTAAAATATACGACAAAGGGTAATCAAGTAGTAAATTCACACTTTTCTTCAGTAAAGCGGTCTTTAAAATTATTAATATACAAAAGTAAATAACAAAAACTTGGAATGCTGACATCACTGCGTGTGCAAACAGTTAAATGGACGACTATATCTTCATGTTGGCACTACTGAAGTTTACAATATAAAAAAGAACACCGCACAAATGCGTGCGTGTGCAAAAGTAAAGGACAAAGAAACTATAGTATGAATCTTTCGAAGTTGTCCAAAATATAAAGAATTCATATTTTGCAATACATATTTTACTTAACTTCGTTTAATACATTAAATATAAGAAAATACTACGTAAGGTCGATAATAATTTTTGTTACTTTGGTAACACAAACGGGATCAAAAACATTTTTTGTGCGGCCATTTTGTCGTGTCACAGATGTCTTTCGAGCTTTTTTCTCGAACTCGAACGTTTTCTTGTCTCCGTAGTGCGTTTGTTAAAATAGTGTGTTGCTGTTAAAGTTTTTATTTATTGTTAGTTAATATTTTGTAATAGACAATTAAAATTGAAGAAAATGACAACCCCATTTTGTCCAATTTCGTTAAAAATAGAATGTTTAGTATACCTGCATTCACACTGACAATACATTTTATGACATTTGTTTGTTTACATTTTGGACATCTAATTATGATTCGTATTAGAGATGAAGAGATTTTTTTCAAAGTGTATCCAGCATATTTAGTGTATAATGTGGATTTCAACATGTGAAGAACTGCAAAGCATGATTATACCTTTTAAAAGAAGTTGTAGGGACATATACAGTCCAGTCCTGTTTTATAAAATTTTGCGCAGAAATTTTGGAAAGGGGCCAAATAATAATTCAAGTATACCAAGACATACAAAACGTGAAAATTATCTAGTTACATTTTATTTATTTATTTATTATGCGAGTCGGAAAGATACCTTTAATTCGATTTACAATCGTGACATAATTTATACAAAAACTATACAAAATGTTAGTTTCCTAATAGAACATTTAAGTGGCAGTACTCTATTTCACTTGATTAATTTATTATTATAGTGTACAATTATATTTTATAATAATAAATTAATAATCATATTAATATTCTTGTATAAATAAAATTAGAGCAATCATCTTGCACACGGCTTAAGTTAAAGTACCTACACACTGAATGCCTAGAACTAAGTATCTATGACTATTATATACATAATGTACAATATTTAACTTTGTCTAATTATAAATAATTAAGGAAAACAGAACAGGAAACGGTTTCATGTTTTATCGAAGACTGAAGTAATTTTTTTTATTGATTTTTATAGAATGAAACGGACTTTGCAATTACTAACCTAAGTATCTAAAACTGTGAAAAATGAACAGAGAAGATTTCCTACAGTCCTGTTTTTCTTAATTATCTAAACTCTAATCTCAACGCCACAGGTATCGTAGCGAGATCATTCACACAACCATCAACTTAGAATCTCTTAAGTCTCATAAATACGAACAAACTGCCTGTATGTTGTGAGTTCTAGTCCTCGCTACGGAACTTGTAGCTCTTCCATTTCATTTCCTAAAGATTCCACATAAGCGCAATTAAATTACAAAATCAATTTTAAATAAACAATAAAATCGTGTAATAAAACAGAAAACAGCAATAAAGAAATTGTTTTCTAATGCTTCATTAACAGGTGCTGAATTCTATTTAAAAATATACTGTAATATTATATATTATGTAACTTTGCACATTCTAAAAATCACATATTAACATTGACTTACAAATAAATGGACGACGGGTCTAATACAAAAACCACGAAAAAAATGTCACAAGTCAACCTATTCGAAATTTACATTGTAATGTCATCGAAGTATCGCGCTGTCAGTCGAACAAATGAAGACTAAAGCGGAGTTTGGCGCTCTGTATACGATTTTAGCGCCTTTTTAGCGCGGACCCGACGTCCATATAATTGTAAGTCAATGCATATTAATAAAATTATTAGGTACTAAACGTGTCTGATCAAATAACACAAACATGCAGTATACTGCCGATGCGTTCAAGTGCCTAGATCTGCAGTCACCCCAAAAAGGGAAGTTCTATACAAGAAATTTCACATAATAACCCGTTTAAGACGCTAACGCTATAAAGTGAGTTTAAAATTAATGTTTTCGACATTTACTTCATTAGGCCGGTACCAATTAATTGTATATTATTTGATTATATTCTCATGGCATTCTACGTTCTACACTATCGTACACGTATCGCGGGAGGTCAAAAATACTGCACGTATGTGTGGTGACATCTTTATTACTACACTAGAACGAAATAATGACATGACAAAGGACAGTCAATTTACGTATTAAAACAAGACGATATTGTTTCTTTGTACCCGACTTTACTGTACTGATTTTAGGTGATACCTGTTATTCCTTCTATCTCTGTCTAATGACACCAACATGCCACTCGTAAGAGAAAGACATACTTAAACACACTATTTTTAATTTTTGTGAATTAACGCCTGAAATACAAAGACCGAACACAAAAAAAACATTCTATCGATAGACAGGACTCGAATCTGCGACCACGGGATTCCGTCCCCATCGCTCTTCCAATTGAGCTACAGGTCGAGTTAATCGAGCCGACGTGTCTGTTCCATTTTTCATCTTTGCTTTGAGTTTTTGCTTTAAGACACCGTAGCGACATCTGTGCGAGATTTTATGAACATTCTCACTTAGCCGGTAACTTTCCAGTTACCACAAGTCAACGTTGATGTCGATTTTTATGAACATGCATTATTGATTTGTTTTTACATTTATGAAATAACTCCACTAGTTTGCTATAATTATTAAATATAAAGACCACGGGATTAGCATTACTAGCTCAGCTGGAAGAGCGATGGGAACGGAACACCATGGTCGAAGCTTGGAATCCTGTCGGGTTGATAGAATTGTATATTTTATAATGGTAATGGTTTTAATAAACTGACATAGTATAAAAAAATTGTTCATTAGACATTTCAGGACCCTGACGTGCAATATTTTTAACCGGTCATATAACCCGTTCACAGATATGTTCGCTAATTTAGTTAAATATTAAATTATTATGATATAAAACTCCAAGTTACGAGATCCGCTTCGAAATAATTACAACACCACATTACAAGTAAATAAATATTTAAAATAAATCTTGGTTTATATACATGATGATAATAAATTCGGCTGTTAGTAAATGTTTACGACTTACTATAGGAAGTCCAAGAATTTTAGTTATAATTTTTAGGAGTATTTTTATAGAACTCGTACGAAATGGAACTATTCGCGCATAAATATAATGCCCCTTGCATAACCATGATCACATACAGGGCAGTTGCCTGGCAGATCTTTCGAACCTGTGGTCAAACCGAGGTGGCTTAGTCCGCATTGCTCGCACCATGATTCCCGACAAGTACTGTCAAAGAGCACGCAACACATGAACAACCACAAAAGAATAAAAAAAAACAATGGAACTGCCTGGATTACTACAGAACAGCTGTCGCCAAAACTCATCATATGTCAATCGCGATGAAATCTTGTTATTGATTGGTCGTAGTTGTTAATTTAAAAATATATAACAAATTCTGGATTGTTAATATAATTTAAAATTTTCCTTGGTATATTGTTGAAAGTTCATTGCCTATTATTGCAAGTTACGACGTTTTGATTGTATATTGAAATGTCAATTAATGTGCTGCCATCTAGCGGTCAATAGCTGAACGACGACGAATTCGAGATGTTCACTTGGTTCTCTAAAAAGGAAGCGATCGTATTGCGGCGGCATAAGGTTCACTTTCGTTTCTTATAACAAAACATTTATTACGATAAACAGAAAATTTAAAATAAGACTTAACGATGATAAGAAACACCACCATGGATAGTAATTACAGGTGCGACTATAATTTTTGCACTCCTAAGTCGCAAGATAAGGCATTTTTGTTACATTTTTGTGGTTTTGCGCGAGATAATTGACAATACCATAATGTACAAAGCGAAAATGGCGGACTCAGCTCATGTAAGTGGAACTTCACGTACTGTTGGCACACGTGTTACGGCCACTAAGCCACTTCTACTGTATTTATTGTTCTCTGTGAACAACCGTACCTCTTGACGATAAATATAACTATTACAATTCTGTCGTCTAAAGTAATTTATGTTCGACTAAAGTTACATTCACGCCTGACTAATACCACCCTGAAACTGGATAATACTCACATTACAGTTTTATCATTCCTATAGCTTACTCTTCCACCCTTACAATCCTTTCATGTGCGTAAAAAAGAGAACAGCTTAACAATTTTGTAAATTAAACCCGGTATACACCTCATCTAATTGACTTATAAGCATTAAACACACATTTTTTTCGAATATAAAAAGTTACCGGTTTAAATTAAAGGTTAATTTTAAAACCAATATAGAAAGATTAAGAGTTAACCCATATTATATATCAGCCTTATAAAAACCGGTTATTATAGCTATGAGTGAAATAAAAAGAATAACAATTTGCCTAACAAATTCACACATGGCGTGATAAATTAGTTGGTTAAATGTTTTACCGAATAACCTTAAAACCCTAAACATATGAGTAATTTTCCTCATTTTCTTTCTATCCCACCCACTCAAATATCTATGAATATCATTTGAAATGCAGACAGTGTATTTTATAAAAAAAATAATGGTGTACCAAAGTGTAACAAAATGTTATATGGAAATAACTGGTTCTGATCTAAATCCGATTGTTTGTTACATCTTTACTATTTCCATATTTCCAAACCTAGTGATACAAATTCATTTTTTTTTTGTCAGCTCAATCTCAAAAGTACATTACCAAATTAAGATTGTAATTACTTGTAATCACTGCGAAATTAAGCAACACTTTCTTCAACTTCAATCAATAACAAATGTCAAATATCTATCAAGAAATACCGGTATCAGTTTAAAATTATTTTAGAATATTCTCATATGATCTTAATTTTAATTATTACTTTTTCATGATAAAAGATGCTACTCTATAGTACAGTTCATAAGAATAGTGGTCTATAATCTAGATTTTTAAGTTAATGTTAGAGTGAAAAAGGGATATAGACCTAGGATGAAAGTGCTATAAAGAGAGAGTAACGAGGTAATACGGCAAGTTATAAATGCAAATTAAGATTGTTTGAAAAAAAATTGATACTGTATTAAATAGATAAAACTAAATGTTAATAATCAGTAGAATAAAAAAATCAGAAAAATATCTCTTTGTAGGTCTTATACACTTAAACAGAGGCCTTAATATTCTAATTGATATTATGTTCTCGTTAAAACTTTTTTTAAGTCAATAATGTTTTTATGAGAAAACTGGCCATTAAAAAAAGGACCTAGAAAGACGTAACTGTAATAAACACAACACTCTTATTGGTTAAAAAGTTAAAAAACAAATTCGCCTATCAATTTCATTTAAGTGTTACGCTACATTTTGTCAGCACAATTCAGCAAATCGTTGAAACATCTGTCTCGAGTTCGTATCACTTTTAAAAGGGTATTAACGGGCGGTACTTCTACAGGCTTACCGCTGAATTGAGCCGGTCCCTGAGGTAGCTGCGCGGTGCGGGAGGGGTGACAGCTATGTCGCGTAACAGTTATGTCGCGCTGTACATAGGATAATTTCAACAAGATTTTTCTGACGATATTCAATAACAAGTTTAATTTAAAAAGTTTCAAACGGCTTGTCTATTCATTTCAATTATCAATTAAATAGTTTTTATTTTATTATCTTTTCACGTAACAAGAATTTGGTAGGCACTCTTTTCAATTAATTGTTATTGAATATCGTCAAAAAGATCTAGTTGAATTTATCCCTTGTGCAACTGTCACTACTTCACAGGCGGGCGTATAAAACAACGCCCTGAAGTACACATTTCCAGACATATTAAAACAAAAATTCGCTTGAATGTCTGAAGCCAACCGTCGAACATATCACAAACTCATCGAGCAAAAAATCGTACACCATACAACGAATACAGTTCTCTCAGTTTCCGCTTCTTCTCGAATGGATTTGACTGATTCGCTGAAGAAGAAAAGGGTTGAAGAATGTGAAACGTGCCAGAGTGCCTACAGGGTGTTGTCGTTGTCGTCGGCATTGATGTGCCGCGGTACGGCGCGGTACAGCGGGTTCTTGCCTTTGATGGGCAGCGGATGCGCCTCGGTGTTGAACACCCACTCATCAAGCGGCAGGAACGAATCGTCGGAGAACAGCAAGTACAGATACTGTGAATAAATGTTCTTATTTAATAAAAACTTTTGTTGTGTGCTTTGAACATTTGCTATTATTAAGTCTTATGTGCTATATTATCAGACTATAATCTTTTTTACATGGGTACGGTGATGTTTGGGATTTGAAGTTTCTAGAAATGTAATGAAGGAAAATCGAATGAAGAAAAATCGATTAAATACCTTACATATCTTATCAAGATAATTTATAGTGAAAAAAAAAATCAATTTATAAATCAAGAACCATTGACTTACAATTATATGGACGTCGGGTCCGCGCTAAAAAGTGTCCGCACTTGTAAGGCGTTAAAATCGTATACAGAGCGTCAAACTTCGCTTTAGTCTTCATTTGTTCGACTGACAGCACGATACTGCGATGACATTACAATTTAAATTTCGAATAGGTTGACTTGGGACATTTTTTTCGTGGTTTTTGTATTAGACCCGTCGTCCATTTATTTGTAAGTCAATGTCAAGAACAAACAAATTTTACAGAATAAACGCTAAAACTGACGCGAGGTACACGATTTGATAGTCAATCGGCTATTTATCGATTCTGTGGTGTAAAAATTTATAGATATTCTATTGTGGATACTATATAGGAACATTCCGTTTTGCGCATCGCGTAGTTGGGGTAATTTATTTTTTATATTTTATATTATAATTGCAACGAATATTTTTTTTTATTATAGTTTATTTTGGACACATTGTAACAAAGTGACAGTTTCTTTTTGAAACACGGCTGAGAAATTAGTTAAAAAAAGTATGCATGCAATGTATAAATTCAAATATCTTAGTACCCATCGTAAGTACAATTAAATACGCAATAAAAACCTTAAAAGCTAACCAACCTTTAGCGTCTCTGCTAAGAAGAAGCTCTGCTGCACATCATCTCCTTGCGGCTGTTGGTGGTACACGTTGACGAGACCCGTGTACCCGCCGTCCACCCGGCAGTGCTTTTCCAGCGCCTTAAGAAAACAAACATATTATTACAAATAAACAAACTGACAATAATCGTTAAGTTTCTCTTCAACAACTTTCCGTACATGGAATGAAAATATTTCTTCTTCTATTCCTTAAATTTCCTTTCCTACTAAGATTTGCTTACAATTATGACTTGGTACTGGAATCAGTTTATATAAACCGGATTATTTTGATCGATAACTGATGAAATATATTTTCCATTAGAACGCTCAAAGTAATTAATGAATAATAAAAAATAATAAATAAATTATTCTTATTAATGAATTTGACATTCACCGTATTATTATTCTTTAATATACATTTATTAGTTTTTAAGAATCCATATTGACATTTTCCCGTATACACTTGGCTTTGTTAGTTTACTTGGTACTTGGTGTAACGTCAAGGCGCCTATTATGTTAGTTTAATTCAATTATTTATTTAGTTTCATTAATTATGTTGATTTGTTTATGTACACTATTGTATACTTATGACTCACTGTTATATAATTATTTTGTAAAAAGACGTTTCGAAGAATAGTATAAAATTACATGTAATAGTATTTGTATGAAATTTGTAATTTTGAGAGAAATAAACTAAATGGGATAATCGGTTTTGAAAAAGCTAACCTATACTGAAATCGGTTTTACACTAACGCTCGCCATCGCCTTAATTAAATTTTCTCTCATTCACTGTCGCTATGTCTTGCTTGATTGAGAGACACAGCGACAGTGTAGTCGCACGCTAGTCACGCACTGCATAGACAGATGTGAAATGTATTAGTTTTAATTTTCATCCCTGAGTGATCGCAACGTTGTTAATGATATTTGAATGATATTTGTTGTAATTTGTTTCTTT
>NW_020653854.1:25424526-25554138 GCF_003589595.1 Hyposmocoma kahamanoa
TATTGATTTTCCTTTTACTTGATTTGTTGTTAAATTACGTTGTTAATTTTATAGTCTCTTTACTAATTGCAAGTGGTATTTACCTATAACTGTTTGATAAATTTATTATTAAGATTGTAACAATCCAATTAAATGTTGGTAAATCTTTAATAAAGAAATAAACTATTGCAAAAAACCGGCAAATATAATAAATAACTGTTTAAATTACCGATAGCCGGAACCCAAACCGCTAACATTTCGTTAGGAGTAATTGAATTCAAACCAGTTCAGAAAATTAACCGGTTTTTATGCCCGACGTATCGACGAACAATTGATGCGTTCAGCCATACCACATGCAACAATATTCACAAGATAGTCCATACCTGCACACCCTCCCATCCCCAATCACGATACTTCTGATCTTTAGTAAGTCTCCACATGATGAAGTAACTCTCGAAGGTCTCTGGTCTCAAAAGGTACACTTTCTCATTGCTCTTTTGTGCACGCGCCTCCACTGCACCCGTAAATCTAGAAAAGGAAAGACAAGCTAGTTGTAGAAAACGCAAGAACAATTCACTGTCTTTATATTCATGAAAAACTAATACTAATCGAGTTCATGACATCATTATTTAAAACCAGAATGCCATAACCATTGATGATACGACGATCGATACGATACGACATTCTACAATATTGGAATTTGTTATAAAAATTACATTTCAATTGTGTTTTATCAATTTTTTTTTTAAACAAGACCAGACTCCTACAATTATTTTTATTACAATAAATGTACTATTATATACCCCATTTTTGTGACTGGTTAGACTGCACCAGATGCATAAAAATTATAAGTAAAAATAGCTGCAAGGAGAATCACAGTGATTCTAAATTCATTCTTGAAATGCCTTTGAAGCCTTTGTATCATAGGAAATAAATTGACAAATGTTATAACGTCACATTTGTAGTATTATTATTTCTTATCGTAAAGCAATAACGCTGTAAAACTGTAACTTTCTCATAACTCGATCTTAATCGAGTTGAACTGTCGCACAACTTCGCGTATAAAAATAAAACGATACGAAATATGATATTTTTCCATAGGAGTGATAGAGGCAGTTGCTGTATAGGCAATATTTTACTATAGTCTGTCTTTTTTGGAGACGGAGTACAATGACATTTGTAGAGTTGGCAGTTTTCATAAAATTTTAAATAGTTATGTAGTTGTTGTCGATAGTTTTATCGATAGATTGTGAAAGAAGATAAAATTTTGCCAAAAATTACTGAATTGTCAAAGTTACGGCGCTCTAATAATTACTAATTGCGTTATTGCCTTCTTTTATCTTATTTTGATAGTTGAGCAACTAGTATCGAGATCATGTTCTATTCACAAACATTTTAACAAGAACAGGCAGATATGATTATCTATATGGAATTAAAATGAATAATAATCTCAGTACAGAGTACTAAACAAACCGACCTCAAAAGTACGTGGAATTACGTCTATTTGCTAAGTTTTATTTAAATATCCCCTAGTTCGCCACTATACAGGACTTGACAGTGGAGATAATAATAATCGGTTCTCACTACACAAAGTATATTGAGAGAAAAACGCCTTGAATTGGAGAAATAGCAAAATCAACCATTAAAATAATTGCTCCTAAATTAAAGTTAGGCGCTATTTATAAAAATGAATCCTGCATGAACAGCCACCCTTAAAGGTGGATGATTTTCTTCAAAACGAAATGGGACCACTATGGAAGTACCCCCTTTCCAACAAAAAAAGAATCATGAAAATCTGTTCACATATACCGGAGTTATCGCGTAACATACATACAAAAGAAAAAAGAAAAAAAAAGAGCTTACAGTCGAATTGAGAACCTCCTCCTTTTTTGAAGTCGGTTAAAAACTTTTAAAATATGTCTCCACTTTATGTTTTTCATAAACATAGTTATACATACAGTGTATGTGTGAATATACAAAAATTGACAATTTAAATGAACTTGGGCTCAGTAATAGGATGAATAAGGGTTTAGAACGATTCACATGAAACAAGTACGGCTATTTATTCATTAAACGTGACCATTATTCAATCGATAATGAAAATTTTACTCGGTCTTCAAAAAAGACAGACTATATAAACTTTGCGATTTTCAATTCATTTCGTCGGAACAAATTATCAGGCGTTCCATTTGTTGCGTCACGATTAACCAAGTAAACCGATTGTAATCACCTTGTGTAGGCCTATTCGCCATTCTACAATATGTATGTATATTTTAACTGCCTCCGTGGCCGAACGGTTACCATACCGGACTGCCACGCAGAGGTCCCCGGGTTCGATTCCCGGGCCGGGAGAAATATTTGTATGGCCTACATTTATTTCTCTCGTGAGTTTGGGTGTAATTTGTGGTTGTCTATGTGTGTGTCCATGGCACCCGCGACACAGGGTTTCCCTAGTGTGGGGCTATGTTGAGTGTGTGCGTGTGTGCGTTATTATATTACATAAATATTATTACCTGAAAGCCTCAGGCCCGAGTTTGGTCTCAGATCTAGCATAACTCTCGTGACAGGTGTGCGTCAGCTTGCGCGCCACGTCCATGTAGCGTTCAGATAATGTGTTCTTCAATGTCGTTGAGGCTAGAGCAAACATGCCGCCTGAAATTGCAAATAACAACAGTTTATAATTGTGAGTTACAGATTCAAGTTGGTTAGAGAAATATTCTGTCTAAATTACACAGAAGTGTCCGCTGACACTCAAAAGATCGCTATCTCAAAAGGTCTTCAGGAATCTTCAGACCTAATGACTTAATTTAAAGAAATCCTTGAATCGACAAAATTTAGAATTAGAAATGAAATAACATATTTATAAACAAATTGTAGCATACGATTACTTAATCATTAAGGTACATTGTCACAAAATATGGGCGTTTCGTAATTGCGAGCAACAGCCAGTGTTGCCAGAAATGTTACCACACTTCTCACATTTTTGGTAACTTTTGACTTACTCGATTAATATGTCATTTACATTCAGGCAATCTTTGTAACTTTTGAGGACGTTAAGATTTATTATTAAATTTATTAAATTCAACTATATTTCTTAGTGTAAATCCAAAATAGTTGAATCAAATTAGACAAAAAAGTAACTCAGAGATAACACAAACAAAATCAAATCAATCAATTACTGGTCACACTTTGATTTTTCTCGAACATACTATTTTTAGGATTTAGGCGTGTACATATAATTTACAGTTAGTAGGTAAGTGTAACTTTTGCAGCAAACTTAACTAACTAACTTTTCAGGTTTCTTTACAGGCCAGGTCTTGGCAACAGTGGTAAAACTGACAAAAAAGTTCCTGACATCAGGGACAAAATATGGCATGTTTCATAAAAAAAAATAATTTGTGCCTAAGTTACCACTGCAAGGTATATATGAACTCAATTTTCTTTTGTTATGGCTTAACTTCATGCCTTTTGACCATACCTTATAAAAAATATTTTCCTGTAAACTTTCGCCATTCACAAACCCGCGGCATCATTCAGCTTCTATTAACCTTGTTAAGGCTTCTTGCTTATTTTGAGATAATAATACACCTCCAAAACTTGAAACTGGAATATATTTAATTCCAGACTTCTCAGAATAGTAAACCCAAAACCAAATTTGTCAAGAATTTAAACTCTATATTTTCACATAGTTTACATAAACGCATACAAATCATGTCAACGAAAATTTATATGGAAGTTCGCCAATTGTTCTTTTGGGTCAAAAACTTTGAAACAAACATTAACTTACAATTATATGGACGTCGGGTCCGCGCTAAAAAGTGTCGGTGTTAAAATCGTATACAGAGCGTCATTCACGTCACGCTTTAGTCTTCGTTTGTTCGACTGACAGCGAAGCAAGCAAAATTAGACAGTACTGCGATGACATTACAATTTAAATTCAACGCTTTAGCTTTTTCATATTCCTTTACATGTCACTACGTTTAAATAGGTTGACTTGGGACATTTTTTTCGTGATTTTTGTATTAGACCCGTCGTCTATTTATTTGTAAGTCAATGGAAACAAAAGACAGTAACTGGCGGTTGGTTGGTTAAATATGTAAGTAGTTCTAAGTCACTTACCGGAAAAGCAAGACAAATGATCCATTTTCTCCTCAAACACTCTGCCGGACTTCAAGTCGGCTAAGTAGGACAGGCCAGAGTTAGAGACGCGCAGCATCTTATCGAGCGCGGCTTGCATCGCGGTGTCGAACATAATGCGCGCTTGGTCGTCGGTCTCTCCGGACATCAGCCACGCTTTCAGCAGGTACTCGTAGAAAGAGTCGCCGAGAGCGCCAAGGGATACGTGACCTGGAATATTATTATATAAAAAATAAGTACGGGGTCACCAAACCAATGATACCCAAGTAGATACACAAAATTTATCGTTGAACTCAAAAGCACGAAGAAAGCACTTTTTCAACAACATTTATGATGTATGTATAATAATATGATCTTGAATTACATTTTCAGGAAATGGGATTTAAATCGCGTATATTTATTTTTTTCAAACAAACCAACGTTTCGGTTTTCAACGCCCTTTGCAGGTGACGCTTCACTGAGGTGGTAAAGTAATCAACCAGTTATATGAAATATTAATGCAAACCACCCTAATTTTCAGTATACTTACAAACGTTATTAATTACATACGTTATTTTTAAATTTTCCAAAGAACATTCCAATTTACGCTATATTATGTTTTACAAATTGTTTCATTTATGATTCAAATCCGGAAAAATAGTTTCATTACCTATGTGTAACAATCGCGAAAACCTAAAGTTGCTAAAAGATCAGTTAATGCTTGAAGCCGTAATCAACTTCACGCAGCCCAGACCTCGCCTGCAAGAAGTTGGTTTCGACTTCGACAACCTCCTTTTCTTGAAGACGATAAGGACCGATGACGAAGCAAATTCTCAAAGAAAGAGCCATGTAAAAAGTCAAAAGCATTTTGGGACTTACCATAAAGATCAAAAGTCTAATATAATGCCTACGCGCGATTTCGCTCGATACACAGAAGCCTGGAATACCAGTCTGCTCAGACGTGGTATACGACTGGATTTAAGGCGGGTCACCGGAGGGGAAGCGAGATTAAGGGTCGTATTCTAGAACTCTACTCAATGCTCAAGTCAGGATTTGAGTATGATTCAAAGCACTAGAAATCATACCCAAGTCCTTGCCATTAGGGTCGTATTTCCAGTGCTTGAAATCATACTCAAGTCTGCTCAAATCCTGACTTGAGCATTGAGTAGAGTTCTGGAATACGACCCTAACTGTTTTGCTAAATCAAATTATTTAGATATTTAAATATTAAATAATGGTCTTACAAAAACGTACCATACACCTAAGGATGTTCTCTAAAGAATGTGCTAATATGTTACACAATAAGATGTACTTTATCCGAACATATAAAATCCTGAAAACAGGCAAAATTAAAAGCCTGAAACGAATTATTACAGCATAAAATTATGTAATTTCGCACATAATTTTTATAAAGAGGTGCTACAGAGAACCTACTATGTTTTGGTTATCAACTGAAGCCCTGTAATTATTAAATTCACGCTGCCCCGTCAGTCGCCATCGGGCGATTGTCACGTCGGATCTGTGTCAAATTTTCTCCGCCTATTCTTATTTTCTTTATATTAATTTTCTGGGCGGCGACTCCCCATACCTCACCTCCTAAAATTTAGCTTCAAAGACCTCGCCTTTAAGCACAATTTATAGTCGTATAATCTAAGATTGACAGTACTCACGCTGTCCCCATTGTCCAGAGCGCGGATTGATGTAGTTGGGGTACAGGTCTCCCGGCTTCTCGATGTCGTTCAGCACCTGCCGGATACGGTCCACCTTCTCTTTGTACACTGGAATACGTGAAATAACAATTAGGCAAAATGAGCTTTAGCTAACGTCAAATGTAAACGTTGCGAACATTTTTCAAAATGTTCTATTAGATACGAATTTTATTTAAACAAATTATTATTATTAATACAAAAATCGAACAAAAACAAAGTAATCGAGTTGACTCGGATCAAAGAAATTCTTCTCTTCTTTATATTTAATTCTTCTTCTTTATATTACAATAATAACAATATTAAACAAATACTGGCAATTTAAATCGCACACTGGATTATAAATAAACTGACGTTATAGAAAAAAGAACTTTTGAGAAACTGACAAAACAAATTTAAAAAGTCAAATACAACACAAATGTATTTGATATGAAAAACGATAATAAATAAAAAATAAAAATAATAATTATTTATTACTTTTATTTCGTACGTTTTTTTAAGTCGGTAATTATTAATAAAGAGATCGAACATTACAAATAATTCCTTCGATAGGAATACATTCGAACTAGCGTCTTCAGTATACCGTGGCTTACGCTCTGTCAGCCGGATTGAAGGAATGTTTTCTTAGTGTTTGACCTTTGTTTTTATTGTAACAAACTAGAGTAGTTTTACAAAAAAAAAAGAATAACATTATGATAAAACATCGTAATATCCAATAAATTTTATATTGTCAGCATCTCAAAAATGTTACTTTTAAAACAACTTCACTTTATTATGTGAGTGCAAAATGCTGTTCGTGGCAAATCTAAATGTTAATAGCCAAGAAGACACTTACCCTCGTTTCCTGTAATGTCGGTTAAGTAAGTGAATTCCAAATGCAGAGTGCCGATTTCTGAGAGAATGCTGTTAGGACCAGCCCAGTGGTATTGCCGGCTTGCCTAGAACAATTTATTTATTTATTCACTTCGGCATATAAAACACGACTGCAGCGCATAAAATTAAAATATAAGTTTTTACAATATTCCAGAGCATATATTAAGTTTAAAATTTAGATTAAAAGTATTTTAATGTACAAGTCATATTACAAAATTGTAGACTACGTGTTAGATAAAGATGTATGGAAAGACGACATGGCTCCAGAATCCACACAAATTTGATTCAAAGTGTATTCCATAGCATTTACGTTTATTTGAAAAGAGCAATCCCTAGAGTTTCTTGCTCGTTCTTCTCGGGGAAGTCGGCGCAGTGAACGAGCAGTACCTTAAATTTTGAGTAGCTTAGACTTTGATTATAGACTAAATATGTAGTAGCTAGCAGTAGAGCTTCGTGTAAAAAGTTCGTCCAGGGTAGCACTGCCACCTTACTTATTTCTGTCGCCATGCTGTAATTTCAGCATTACTGTGTTCCGGTTTTGAAGGTTAAGGATGCTGGTGAAATTACAAGCATATGAGACTCGTCTACTTATGTCTCAGGGTGACGAGCGCTTGGCAGTGCCCCTCAGATCTTTGCAATATAAAGCTCTGGGTACCACTATAACTGTAATGTGTAAAAAAATCAAAATAACGCTTTATAAAGCATACTGTCAGATATTCTATACAAGTAGCCTATGGGTCAGTTTTACTTAGGTCTTCCTCGCTACCGCAGTGCGTCGGGCATGTTTGCCGACGCGAGTGTAAGAGAGAGAGTGCGAGAGAGCTCAAACAGAGTTCTTGAAATGATAGGGGATTGATGGGACTCCGATCTGCTTGCTAGGTTTTTATAATAGTAAGTGACGGGACGAACGAAACGTTCGCCTGATGGTAAGCGATACATCTGTCCACAACAGTTGCAGTGTCACTGCCACTGTGTCCGACACCCTGTGAAATAAGTTGCCCCATGTGCCTTTAATTTCACCAGCACTCAACCGGAACACAGTAATGCTGACATAACTGCTTGGCGGCAGAAATAAGCATTATATACTTCTTGATGTACACGGGGCCTTAGAAGGTTATTAATACATTATTATTATATTAATACACTTCACAGCAGGGTTTACAAACATACCTTAGTAGAAGGATTGATGAGGGCATAAGGTAGTCCAGTGGGAGTCTCAAAGGCCGGCAGCAAGGCGTCAGCTACCTCAGCAGCCTTGTCTTTGAACATGGAGTCACCCGTGAGAGCGTAACACGCTAGCAGCCCGCCCACGAAGCGGATCGTCGTCTCGAACACTGACAGCTCAGAATCCTGAAATGTAAAAGGTTACACAGATCTTAGGAAATGTACACACTGGGCGCGGTGGCATTATTTCGCTTTGTTCGGAATTTAAAGCGTCAAGGCAGCGCGGAATGGGTAGAGCGGTATTTACATAAACTTCAAGGAAGTAATACACATGGAGTTGATAATTACCTACCTCTAAAACTCGGAATTATTGTAATGTATTTTGTTCTACATTTTTGTTATGTAACTAGTAATTATTTAATAATGGTAGTGGATTTAGAAGAATAGTTTTGTAATAAAAAATGTAACTATTTTTGTGTTTTTTAAGTTTATTTACTTCCATGATATTTAACAATTTTTTTGTGAAATTACTCCACTAGTTTGTTACAATTATTAATAAAAAGATCAAACACAAAGAAAAGTTCCTTCGATCCAAAAGGACTCGAACTTCATGCAAACCGTGCTAGACGCACTCCCAACTGAGCTACGGAACGAATTACAAGACCTTACGAATTTTTCTGTGCTCGTAGCAGAACTTTGTTTTTGGTTTTTACAACAACTGGTTTTTTTATAATATCAAGCGACAGCGGGACGAATAATTCGTGCGCTTGGTGGTACACGACACGCCTATCCACAACAGTTGCTGTGCCATTCAGAGCTTTTAATCGCAAAAGATCTTGGGGGCATCGCCACTGTGCCCGTCACTCTGAGACATAAGTAGACGAGTCTCATGTGCCTGTACTTTCACCAGCACCCTTACCTGCTACACTTAAGGTGGCAGTCCTTCCCTGGACGAACTCTTCCACAAGGAGCTCTACTGCTACAAAACTGTATGTATGTACGGTACGGGAGTAGACCCTCTGGATCAGAAGTTCCCGGGTCTAGTAAGACCACTTCGGGAAATGAACTTTTTCTTAATTAATTCTAACATGAGTGTCCTAGGTAGGGCCCTGGAGTGAAATTCGCTGCACGGGTTCTCATAGTACAGGGAGTTCCTTGGATTGAGACCAGGTAATTGGTGTGATTGTCCGGTACATTGTTAATATTATTATTATCATCATCCCAGGATTTCAGAGAGAGGTGTTGTCCACTCTATGTGTACACTTATCGTTTACGTAAATATACTCTGCCTATGGTTTGGTCTTTGAGTCATAACGGAATTCCATTTAGGTATAAGGGTTTGTATACACAAAAAATGGCATTATCGAATGTATAGTTACCAAGGTCCAATAGCTCTAGAGGACTAGGACTAGGAACTAGTAGCGACACAAGACAGCGTAGTTGGGTATTTAGTACCTAATGGTACACCAGATGTCGTCACGAGCGCCAAATAGCTATTTTTGTAACTTATTTTGTTTTACATTAGACCAGCTGCAATTGATCAAAATTACTCTAATTTCTAGTGATGATAAACAAATCCACTAGATTAACTAAAGTAACGGATAACCGTTATTTTAGTAAATATATATTTTTTTTTAAATTCAAATGTAAGTGTACATTTGACCTCATCTCCTGATGGAAAGTGGCGATGAGGTCGACGACGGGGCATGCACACCTAAATAACGCCTATTCACTCTCGCCTGAAAAGACCCAAGTTATAACGTTCAGGGAACAATTCTGCAGGCAGGGAATTCCACTCCATAGCCGTTCGCCATATAAATGTGGAAGCGTAACGCTTCTTGCGAATCTTTGGAATATCCATAACATAGGGGTGGAATCCAAGCTTACGCCTAGTGCCCCGATGATGGAAAGGGGAAGGAGGAATTAAGTCGTGTAATTCCCTCACCTATAAGCTTCTTGGCACGCTTGTTAATTGAATCCAAGGTGGCCAGTTGGCATGTAGCAAAGTCGTCCCAAAGGTGGCAACAGTACTCCATACACGACCGGACTTGTGCTTGGTACAGCTGAAGCAACTGTCCCGGTGTGAAGTAACGCCTCACCTTGGAAAGGATGCCAAGCTTCTTGGCTGCATTTTTGGCCATGGATTCAATGTATCTGCCGAAGTTCAGATTGGACGACCGGTCCATTTCAAGTAGCTGGGGATGGTTGGCTATATGTCTGAGTCCCTTGGTGGTTTTCTATTTAAAATCAACTAGATGGCGCTTAATGCACTGATTTTTATGGACACTGAATTCTTTTAAGATCTGCGCCATCTATTCAAATTAGTAAAGGTTAATTTATAAATTAGTTTCTAATACACAATACCGTTTATTGACACGCATATTTGCTTTTTACACATTTAGCTCATGGTCAACATTTGAATAATATAATGCAATTGCCTCTGGGGTCGAATGGTTACCATGACTGCCACGCAGAGGTCCCAGCTTCGATTCCCGGGCCGGGAGAAATATGGCCTATATTTCTCTCGTGACTTGGGGTGTGGTTTGTGGTTGTTTATGTGTGTGTCCATGGCACCCGCGACACAGAGTTTCCTAGTGTAGGGCTATGTTTAGTGCGTGCGTTATATTATATTTGTTATATTATATTATATTATATTATATTATAATTATAGTTATATTATATTACAAGGAAAAAACTTAATTCTTATTTTTGAATTGGAATTAATAGATATCGAAGGCCATTTACATAAATAAATAAATAACGCACACACTCAACATAGCCCCGCACTAGGGAAACCCTGTGTCGCGGGTGCCATGGACACACACATAGACAACCACAAATTACACCCAAACTCACGAGAGAAATAATTGTAGGCCATACATATATTTCTCTCGGCCCGGGAATCGAACCTGGGACCTCTGCGTGGCAGTCCGGCATGGTAACCGTTCGGCCACGGAGGCAGTTAAATTTAAAAATTTAAATTTAAATTTAAAATTAAAAATTTACAGAATATAAACTACTTCCAGGATCAATAGGAACAGCGCCATCTAGTTATAATTTTGATCTTTTTAAATAAAAATAAAAAGGTATTTATTTCTCCACAAAACAATGAACACAATACTTAAAAAACGAATAGAAAAAAAAACAATTGAGTGATGTGGACAACAAGTTTAAAGACTCAGCATTGCTGATCTTCAGTCTTCACCTGGCTAGTTGCTCGTTTGCTGCACCAACTTGTACACTAAGTAATAACGTACCTTCAGTAAAAACTAGTAATAAGTTAAAATTTAATGGCTGTCCGTGTAAATTATATATGTTTTTCATACATTTAACCAAAAATTTAAAATTTTGTGCTGTTTTAATTGGTGATTTTCAGAGTTACCGTCTCGTTGTATGGAGATTACCAGTCCTCTAGACTTTTTGGTCCATGATAGCTGGTTTTAATTGTTTATAGTTATATTTTTATACTTAACAAAGACGAGTCTTTATCGTCTTTCTTGATAACTGCGTTAAATATTAGTACATTTCTATCTATAAGTGGTTGTAGATAAAAACATTATCAGTAAATCAATACGATACAATAAGTGTTTAGTTAATTCTTTTTCTTAGATTCAAAACTACCAGTTACTATTTGTTTTGACAAACATATACTTATCGTCGGGGATAGTATTAGTAAATGGCGCGTATCAGCACTAAACCAAATTTTGCAGGAGAGGGATTTAACGTTATTATTTTGTTATTTCAACGGCTCCGACTTTATTTTTTGCACAGTGAGCATTAATTTATGTTGTCTACGGATTGATAACAATAGATAAACCACGCTTTTTTTCATATTTACGCGGATTTGGTTTGGCCACTAAATCACCGAAACTCATCATCCAATGCTACTTACGCGTAATTGCACTGTCCCCGACGTTATGCATTTCTATTACCATTTTTCTTACCATTACATTATATTATATTCTGTTCATTGCTTGTAAGTTACAAATCTTGTTATTAAGAATAAATAGACATAAAGATTCACACGAAAATTCTTTTCGATCTAAAGCTGCTAACAGATTGATTCCGTGCCGAGACCTCGACTGCATGCAGTTGATAACGACTTCACGCATTAACTGCATGCAGTCGAAACTCAACTGCTTGCAGTTGAGACTTCAACTGCATCATCTAATATGCAATAATAATATCAGTGCCTCCGGTGAAAAAGGGAATAACTCAAAATCGACACTTTTCAGGAGAGGCAAAAAAAAACATATTTTTATTGATTGTTCGAATTTATTATTAGTAGATTTTATGATTTCTAGCTTTAGACATATATTTAAGCTTTCGTTTAATGGGTATTGGTTAAACATTCAGTCAGATTTTCTACATATTTTTTAAGTTTTTTTTCGAATTGCGTCCTTGTTTGTGAATGCTTAACGTAATAACTGCGACTGTTCTATGGTTATAATAATATTATGATACTAACCACATGGATAAAATACATAAAATCGTTAAAGGAATAAAACGACTAGTTTTCTGTTGCGAACTATTAACCAATAGCAACACGCTATAGTCGCGGGTATGACCAATCGTGTCCAGTGGAACAAACGGAATGCTCAGTTATACCTTTATGTACACTCTAGAATAAGGACCAATATCAAAAGTGTTTTTATGTAAAAATATATCTGTACTTATTCGTTAAACATGCATGTATTTTTTGAGTTGAGAACACTTGTACCTTTAGACTCATAAAATATGCCTGATAACTAAAATTATGCCTTTAAAAACAGTGAGTGCTCTTAGTGCAATAAGAAAACGGCGTTAGGAGACTGCTAGAGAGATGTCGTATATGATATGTTATGTTATCGGACATGCTGAAGCCAATAGTGCAATAAAAACAAAAGGCACTGGAGGCACTGATATATCAAACATAAAAAAACATCGTTTATTTAAAAAAGTGCATAATAAGTCATTTATATCTTTGAGGATTAAATAACATTATCCCATTAAAAAAGTAGTGACTCCATTTTAAAAGCAAACAAATTCCTACTACACCACTGTTTCTTTTTGGTCTAAAACACGTGCCTTCTGCAATAATTAGGACAAAATCAAACATGCAATGTCCTTAATTCACTAATCGTCAGAACCCACTGCGCACCATTCCATTAGCCCACTCTCGAAAGAGGGCACCTCCAATTGACCACGTATTACTCATATCCGTTGCAAACATCTGCAGGTACGACCCACATTTGTAAGAGGGCCTATGTTTTTAACCGACTGTACTATTTTTGTTGGTTACACGATTACTGCCGCATTTGAGAAACCGATTTCGATGATTCTTTTTTTGTTGGACTCAGGGTACCTCAGTATTGGTCCCATTTAAATTTTATGAAACAATTTCCACCTCTAAGGGTGGCAAACTAGGGGATGAATCCGGTTTCGCGCACTTTCCGATAACCGATTTCAATAAAACCTGGCAAATAAATGTAATTCCACGATCTTTTGAGGTCGGTTTTTTTTAGTTATTATATTTTAGCCGTGGGGCGACGGCTTAAGAATACATTGTCGCCTCCCCATACATGCCCGTGGGGGTCGTAAGAGGCGACCGAGGGCGTCACAAGTGTCCATCTGCTTAGCATTGTGGTAGGCTCTGTGCCGACTGGATAGCGACCACAGTACACACGGCGGAAAACCCTCCACAGTGAAACGCTTTTGCGAATCGCGTTCAGGGATCAGTTGGTGTACATCCAGTGCATTTGGCCAGACCGGCAAAATGATAGTGACGGAGTGAAGATATTTGTGTTTTCCATCCGTTACTCTCATCTCTGGACTGTATTCGCACTTTCCATCAGGCGCGGTGCAGTCATTTTGTCGAGTCGCAATAAAAAAAAATAAAAAAAAAGAAAAAAAAAAGTTATAATTATTATGATCTCAAGTGTCTAGACAAGTCGTGCGCCTGGTAGTAAGCGTCTTGCCTATCCATAACAGATGCAATGTCTCGCGGAGATTAAACTAGCAAAGATCTGAGAGTCATTGCATTGCGGCCGTCACCCTGAGACATAGCATTGAGAAGTCCCATGCGCCTGTAATTTCACCAGCTTCTAACAATGCTCATATCACTGCTTGGTTTTCTACAAAAGACATGTTCAACCTTTAGGGCGCGTTCCCATTATGTCGTGACGACAGATAGTCGTGCAGTTTAAAGTGTCGTGGCTTATATAATTTAAATGAAGTTGTTCACACATAGAACAACACGATTAACTGTCGTTTACGATAGACGTTTACTTATTTGACGTTACGACGACAGACTGTCGCAACAATGGGAAGAGCTAGAACGACAGTCGTCCGGCGATAAATAAAAAGTCACGATAAAAATGTACCGACAGATAATCGCAATCGCACCTTCAAACGATTCTGTCGTATAAACGACAAGGCGGCTGCCGTGAACCGATAAATTGTCGTCAATATATAGTGGGAACAGCTAGACACGACAGTCGTTACGACAATGATAAAATAAACATCCACAACACAGTCATGACGGATAGTCGTGATATGGGAACAGGCTAGACTCGACAGTCGTCTAACGATAAATAAAAACGCAATGGGAACGCGCCCTCAGCACAACCCGGACGCTCTATACAACGGTCGAAAGTTATTTTCCTACTACTACATACAGCAAGGAGCTCTCTGCACACGCGCAAATGTGTACACGAATGTATATCGAATGCGAATCTATTTATCTACAATTCTATTGATAGAATCATAATAATTACACATGTTCATTAGGTATTTATATCAAAGTAATAATATATTTTTCAATAATTCACTAATTAGAATAATCCACAAAGTTTATTTAAGAAAATTAAATTTAAAAGCACCTAAAATGTTACATTTTGGACAGGTACTTTAAAATAAAGTAACCATTGTATTTGAAATTGCGTGACCAACTTTATCATTGTTTAGTTCATATTTATTTTCACTACATATTTATCGGCAATACATTCGAGAACCCTTGTCTACTACAGTACATCTCATTATATTGATATAATAAATCTGCATTATATATTACTCTGCACTAAATAAATGGTGGAAACAATAACTGGATGAGTCTCAGATATAAGTTTTTTTATTTACCTCGTTTCACCTTTCGGAAAACGAAAGAACCACCTCCCTTTATCTCATATTTATAAATAGTAACGTACAATGATGATGTTAACGTAAAAGTTTCGTAATTAATAAATTAAAAACTAAAATTAAGTTTTTGAAAGTTAATCAAACTGAAGTGGAATAAACAATTACTTTCTTCATTAAGTAATAAACTGAAACTATAAATTTGCAAATTAAAGTATCTTTTTTCAATGTACAAAATTATTTATTATTTTTGACGCCAATTTTCGTATGTGCGTTAATCAGGGTAGAATAATTTGGCCGAACATTCGGCTATTCAGCTACGCTCCTGGCAAATATAACTATTCTCTTTTATATAACGCAATCACTTTACTCGTATACAAAGACAACAAATATGTCGTAATTCTAGGCTATATTATTTACGTATGTCGCATATCGTAACGATGTCAAAGATTCTTCAGAACAAAGAGATCATGGCGGATAAAAAACATTTCCTTTCTAGTTTCATACTTAATCCAGACGTTTCTATTCTAAAACAATAGATTTCTTTTAGCCTGCTCCAATCAATTATTACACAATAGTTATTACTACGTTAATTATTTTTCCGTAATTGAAGGACAAAACGACTTTTATATTAGTTTCATTCCACACATATTTTTTTAAAAATAAAGTAATAAAACCAGAAAATTAGAATCCCTACGAAACAATGGAAGAACAAATTCGGCGCCAAGAACGAATTCTGTTTCACCGATAAAAATTAATATCAACTTGGTTACCAAGTTATGTAAAAGTCTATTATCATAGAGTAAAAAACGAGTGGAAATGAGAAGGGGTGTTCTCTCGTAGCTATAGTTTATGTTCTATAGCACAAAACCGTGTGGGTCATAACACTTATTGATGTATATAGGATGTAAATTCCCATAAGAGCTACTGACTATAGAACTATTAAATACAGTGTCATCTAGTGTTGAATAACGGAACTACAAGAGCAAACAGTTCATATTAGCTATTTATATAATCAGAAATAGTATTATCAGATTGACGTTAGTGAAGCGCAAAACACACTGACATCGGGTGTGTCCATATGAATACACGGAATTACACCCGCTGTGCTCCCGACCCGACACGCGCCCGACCCGCACACGTTCTCTGTGTGTATCCTTAGAATAATAACGCATAGAATGATAGTTCATATCAAACGAACTGTCACAAGTGAGGCAAAAATCAAATTCATGTAGGCTAGTTTTAGTAGTAGGTTAATTTTCGGTTTTAGTGAATATTTATATAAAAATACAATTTGAAACGCGTTACTTCCTTGTGGAATGTGATGTTAGTATCTATTTTATGTTTGTCTGACGTATTTTTACACTCATTTACCGCACATTTCGTCAGTTTTAGCTAAAATTCTTGATCTGTTCTCGGTGAAAGTTGACCTTGAGCACTGAAGGCCCGCCCGCTCGTGTAGGCCCATTGGGCGCGCTTCAATTTGCCTCACTTAGCGTGTGCGGGCTAGTTTCTATGCGTTATTATTCTAAGGTGTGTATCATACTTAATAGTAAATGTTACTGTATTGAAATAAGGTGCATTTACTACGTATTTATCTAATTTCGTTTGATAATTGTATCGAATGAAGACCATATTACGTTGGTACATAATGTAAGATGTAAGGTTCTAGTATTTAAACCGCTTGACACTATTTCCACTAGATTGTTAATACAATGTTTATTGTAGCATTCACTATAACACCCACGCATTCGCGACCACTTGCTGCAACCCTACTGGTAATTCTCTTCCCGTAGCGCAGCATCATTTTTGCTTTTATTGCATGGACGAAAGCTCAGGTCACACAGAGGCGGTACAGCAGGAAAAGCAGCCCTGAGCGTAGTTCGCTTCGGAATAGCGGCCCGAATGCGGCCAGTGTGACACCGCAAGCGGCCACGTTTCATTTTCCACACAGATTTTAATGATAAAGGAAATTTTCTGCTTTTATTGGCGTTACGGAAGCAAAACAAAAAGAGAATTCGGTCGAATTCATATTGGAACTAAATAAAAACATATTAAATATAAAAATACAACGTCAAATCTCACTAAAGTCCTGCTAAAGCCCCACTCCTGGATCGCGCCCGCTGCTACTGCTCTGTGTGGACGGTTGCACAGAACATAGAACTCAATGGAATACAACTCTCACGCCCGCATCCGCCTCGCGTTCGCCCCGGGTTGGTCCCGCACCCGGTCCGCCAGTTTAATTTAACTTAGTTTAACTTAATTTCTTGATCTGTTATGTTTTTATTTTCATTTTTAATTTTTTTTTGTCACTGAATTGGTTTCTTTTGTTTTATTTTTTCAAATTTTGTTTTTTGTTTCATCATTTTGTTTTTCACGAAATTGTATATAAAAATATGGCTGTTTACAAAAATAACTGAATATGACCAAAAAATACAGTTGGCGTAATGTTTATTGGAGGTATCGGTTAGTCAAAGTCGCCACGACGCGCGGTCGCCGCAGTGTAGCAGAATTCATAAATGAACTCGTAAATTACAAAAAATCCCGCGCCCGGAACGCACCCGCGGCCATCTCTGTGTCGTAAATTTTTCCGGCTCAAGCCGATTCCAAATCCATAGGTGTAGTGACTTCCTTATAGTTAAGAACCGAAATGAATACTTACGATTTCATTAATATGCAAATGCTCCGCAACCCAATCTCGGCCTTCTCTGAACTCGTCCATCATGCCCATCAGGTACAGCGTGTCCAAGCCGTCGACGATCGTGGCTCCCAGGTCGTGCGGCCCGAAGACGCTTGACAAATGAGCCCGTTTGGACATTGGCTTCAGTTCGTTCTTGCCCCACGCGTATAGTTTGTAGTTGTTCCACGCGTGTCTCATCATCTGGGGAAGATAAAAACGAGTTTTATAGTCGGGTCTCGGGGTGATTAATATGACATTGAAATGCCGTACGAACCAAATGATAATTGTATTTTTTTTTATTAAAAACACAGTCTGAAAAGTTCGCTTATCGGCTTTTTTTATTGGAATTACATTTATTTGCCAAGTTTTATTGCAATCGGTTAACGGAAAATGCGCGAAACTTAAATAAGACAAATACTCAGATACCTTCTTTCCAACAAAAAAATAAATCATCGTCATTTTACACACACAAAAAAAAACAATTGAATTGAGTACTTCTCCTTTTTTTTAAATTGTTTAATAAAGGAGAACGGCTGTTTTCTGAATTTTGAGAAGAGAGATATTTGCTAACAATATTTGCTAGCAACACTTCACGGTAACGATGGAGAAAAACTAAAAGGAAAATCTTGGAAAACATGAGCAGTGAAAGACGTATAATGGATTGATGATTGTATTGGTTATGACAAAGTGAGTGAGATACCAATTCACCGCTAATCACTATTCATTTAAACTAAACAAAGCAACTTTTTATTCTATAAAGGATATTCTGCAGGCGGCCGCTGACGACTTTGACTGCGCCAACGGACAAAAGAGCCACTTGAAAGTTCTTCATCCGTATCAAAAACATTTAAGTTGCTGGCCGGGGAAATTACAAAACACTGTATTGAACCTTGCAGTGTTTTGGTCTGACAGAAAGTAATTTTTTATTGTTAAAATTTTAATTCGTTTTTGGTGAGAGTGCCGATCGAACATCTGTCGACGTTCATGAGGGAAGTTGGCCGAAGGGTGTCATAACCAGCTTCGGCACTCGTCGCCGACCAGTGTACTTCGTGTAGAATAGTTTTTTTTTATATATTCCACATTTGACCTAAATTTCACCTGATGAATTTATTTTAAATAATATCGAATGACGAGACGAACAAGTCGTACGCCCGATGATAAAATGCAGTGCCACTTAGAGCTTTAAAGCGTAAAAGGTCTTAAGGGCACTGCCACTGCGCCCGTCACCCTGAGACATAAGTTGATAAATTAAAATAAAAGAAGCACAAGTTACTCACGCTCCCTTCAATATAAATATAAGAGATTTGTAAATTTGCTCGCAATAACCAGAATTTTTTTAAGCGCCGTCAAGACATTCCATCAAAATTTTTATTACGTCACATAAATAGATTAATGCTTCCAATGTCAAGATTAACTCTACATTCCTCTAGCCCACATGTCATGGCTATAAAAATTTATGATGAACTGAACATAACAAGAATTTTTTTTAAAAACTAAATGATTTATTAATAAATAAATGCTATTATGATATTAAAAAACCTTTGAACAGAACCCTTTAACAAAAAGTTTTGCATTTGAATATAGCTCTTGCTCTCTTCACTTCTATTTTTAACCGACTTCAAAAAAGGAGGAGGTTCTCAATTCGACTGTATGTTTTTTTTTTTTTTTTTGTATGTATGTTACGCGATAACTCCGGTATTTGTAAACCGATTTTCATTATTCTTTTTTTTTGGAAAGGGGGTACTTCCATAGTGGTCCCATTTTATTTTGAAGGAAATCATCCACCTCAAAGGGTGGGTGTTCACGCATGAAGATTCATTTTTATAAATAGCGCCTAACTTTAATTTAGGAGCAATTACTTTTAGCAATTATTTAGTTGACTTTGCTATTTATCCAACTCAAGGCGTTTTTCCCTCGATATACTTTAAGTAGTGTCGTAGTGATACCTATTTTTATTATCTCCAGTATCAAGTCCTGTATAGTGCCGAACTAGGGGATATTTCAATGAAACTTAGCAAATCGACGTAATTCCACGTACTTTTGAGGTCTTTTTTTTTAGTACTCTGTACTGAGATTATGTTGTGCCCAAAAGGGTCCATGATGTGTGATCTTTCCATTATATAACACCTTGTATACCATTGTGGAACGCAAATAAATATATTGTATTGTATTATACATAAATCCCACGTGCCTGTAATTGCACCAAAAGTGACGATAATGTCGACGATAGATAGATAGATAAACACTTTATTCACTAGTATGACGCTAATAAAAATTGAATACAACAGGAAAAATAAAACATTTTTATCATAGCAGTGAAATGGCGCTGACTCAGCATGTGCCTAAGTTCCCTAAGTTGTAATGAAAGATCTAATAAACGACTAGGAGGGAAATTGTTCAGCAAAATAATACATGTTTTAAAGTGTGAATAGTGCAACTATAGTAACCTATTCAACATTTAAGAGCATGTGCGCATTTGAATATACATATTATAAGTGTAACTGTAAGTGAAAATAATGATTGTGAATATGTTCTACATGACTCTAAATTGTTATTTGACTCGCATATTGACAGTATAGTGACTAAGGCATCTAGGACCCTAGGATTTATCATGCGCTGTGTCAAAGATTTTACACAGGTGAAGACAATAAAAATACTGTATTGCTCGTTTGTCCGTAGCATTTTAGAGTATGCCAGCCAAATTTGGATTATTACAGTCTCTGTAAAAGCATCATCTTTTACCACTTCAAATGCGTCGTGACATTAGTGACCTAATGTTTTTAATAAAAATAGCATCGGGCTCAATTGACTGTCCAGACTTATTATCAGAAATATCATTGAGAGTTCCATCTAAATCTTTAAGAAACAATTCACTTTTGTTTCTACCACCCGCTCGTACTAATTATAGGCAAAATGAGTTTATGTGGCGTGCAAGTAACAATTTTAACATTATGTGTAATTCATTCGATCTGGATCTTTTTAATACGAGTGCGATTTCGGCAAAGAGAGCATTGAGTGGGCAATTCTTTAACTTAAAGTGAGTTATGTTTTGTTTTATACCTTAAATAGTGTATCCAAGTGTTTTTTATTATATTTCTATTTGTGAGGATCTATAATTGGCTCTCAGTCGTTACTATTTTCATTTACGTTAGTTTTAAGCTGCTGATCTTCCTGTTAGATAAATAAATAAATAAATAAAATGTTTTGGTGCAATAAATCCAAGTAAAAATGTGTATTTAGAAAGGCTACGAAGAAGAGTACATGGGTATATGAAAACTAATTTAAAATGTCAACAAATTAGACAGATTTTTGTAACGAGAGTGGATGTTTTTGATTGTTCAGTAAAGTGCTTTAAATTTGTCTATGGATGACTCGTCACGTACAGCATTTTGAAGCCGATGACGATGGACCAAGCACACCTAAATGATGCCTTGAAAAGGTCTAAGTCAAAGCGTTCATGGAATAAATCTACAGGTACGGAAAGCCGTTCGCTATACAAACGAGGCAGCGTAACGCTTCGTGCGGTATAAAGTATACTATATCAAGCATAATAAACCTCTTTATTACAGTATGTAACAACACTTCGTCCCGTATTACCGTGATTTTCACGCGGACAGAGTCAATCGTAAATCTTGAACAAAGTGAGGTTATATTAGGCAATTGTTTGCGAGAAATGAATCGTTTCGAGTGTTTGCACTTCGTGGGAATGACCAATCACTTTGACTCGCTAACAATTCCTTGCTCCAATAACATGCAATGATGTTATGTCAACTTCCGAGGTTTTATTCTATGTCGATTAAGTTTCAGTACGTTAAAAAACTATATGACAAAAATAATTACAATATTCAATAAAATAAATATTGCAATGAATAAAGCGACATCTCTTGTCTGCCCCTGGCAGCTGTAAAGGTACTTCGGTAGGCTGAGTGAAGATAAAACTTTCAAAGGCTCCTCCGTTAAAAACAAAAACAAAGATCTGCAACGGGTAAATAGAGAAGTTTCGTAAGGTCGGCTGTTTAGCTCCGATCTATATAGATCGATCTTGGGAGAGTTTTGTGTCAATAATAATAACGAAATAGCTATTATACTCTATACTAAATGAAAGTATAAACATATTTACGCTTCAATTTTATTGACAACTGTTCCAGGGCCGTGGAATAATGGTTGCTTTTCAAGTTTCATTTTAAAAACACTCATGACCCGTACTAGGGAAGCCTTGTATCGCGGGTGCCATGAACACATACATAGACAACCACAAATTACACGAGAGAAATAAATGTAGGCCCCTACTACAGATAATGGAGCAACCTAAATAATGCCTATTCACTCTCGCCTTGAAAAGGCCCAAGTTATAACGTTCAAGGAACAAGTCTGCAGGCAGGGAATTCCACTCCATGGCCGTTCGCCATATAAATGTGGAAGCGTAACGCTTCCTGCGAGTCTTTGTAATATCCACAACGTAGGGGTGGAATTCAAGCCTACGTCTAGTCCCCCGATGATGGAAAGGCAAAGGTGGAATTTAATCGTGTGATTCCATCGCACTCTCTCCGTGATATGTCCTGTAAAATACCGATAAGCAGGCAACTTTACGGCAGTGTTCAAAGCTTTGCAGCTTCGCCTTCACTAATTCCGAGTCACCTATAAGCCTCATGCCACGATTGTCAATAGAATCCAAAGTGGTAACCTTACAGCAACGCAGGCAGTAATTTCCTTTTCGATTGGTGGACTATTCGAATTCCTACGGCTGCATGGCAACTATGATTTTAATTTCTGAGTTACGTACATTTGTCAATGTTCAGTAGCAATACATCTCACTAACGATGAAGAAAAACACCGTGACGAAACCTGCCCGTCAAAGAAAATTCACAATCTTTAGAAGCCTGTGGTGTACGCAATCTGCATTCGTCTAGCGTGGTGAACTAAGGGTATTGAGGCAGACGGTTTTGAGTAATCAAATGATAGGCTAGGTCCACGTCATTTAGAAATAGGTAAAGAACAGGAAAAGGAAGGAAGGTATTTAAGGTAAGATATTTAAGGTAAAGGTAAAGGCTGTAACATAACAAAATAACGGTATAACACAGGTACAATCATATGAAAACACTCCCTACTTAAATTACATACAGGTATGGCAAAAACGAACTCACCCCAAAAGAGCCTATATTTGTACAAATATTATAAGCAGTTAATAACTGGTCAGATTTTCATATGAAGCCGAGTACGAGCAAACCTGGTCTAGAGTGCTGGTAGGGAGTGGCGACGGAACGAAGAGAAGTAAGAATGACGAAGAAAAGGATTTTTTTTTAAATAAATAACGCACACACTCAACATAGCCCCGTACTAGGGAAACCCTGTGTCGCGGGTGCCATGGACACACACATAGACAACCACAAATTACACCCAAACTCGCGAGAGAAATAAATGTACGCCATACAAACATTTCTCCCGGCCCGGGAATCGAACCTGGGACCTCTGCGTGGCAGATGGTAACCGTTCGGCCACTGAGGCAGCCAATTAAAGAACGATTCAAAATTTCAAAGCAGGTGGCCAGGAACCACAGAAAAAGGTGACAAAAAGAAAGAGGTCGCATTATCATAGTCTAAAACATCTAATGACCTCGATTTGCAAGAACACCGGCCTTCAAAAGACGAGGCCAGTCATCGACAGCAATTTTCTCAACCACCACGCAAAATCCTGTCTTAAACGTAGCGTTCTTGACAAAGTCACGTTTAATCTGGTTTTATACCAGGCTTTCTCCGCAATAACTAGCAATAATAGCGCAATCCAGAAAAGTAAGGGTCGGCCAGGAGAAAGTCAATTTGGTCAACGCAAAACTGCCCTTAAGCCGTTTTTTCTATGTACTTACTCGGGTCTTAAATCTAGTATATGAGCTTGGTTTGGTTGTGACACAGAATAAACCATAAAACTGACATTACTTGTTTCGATGTTGTAAATAAATCAATAGAGAAATTGACTGATATAATCCCAGTACAGAGTACTAAAAAAACCGACCTCAAAAGTACATGGAATTACGTCTATTTGCTAAGTTTTATTGAAATATCCTCTAGTTCGCCACTATACAGGACTTGACACTGGAGATAATAAAAATCGGTTCTCATTACTCAAAGTATATTGAGAGAAAAACGCCTTGAATTGGAGAAATATCAAAATCAACCATTAAAATAATTGCTTCTAAATTAAAGTTAGGCGCTATTTATAAAAATGATTCTTCATGCGTGAACAGCCACTTTTAAAGGTCACCTTCTGATGATTTTCTTCAAAATTAAATGGGACCACTATGGAAGTACCCCCTTTCGAACAAAAAAAGAATCATGAAAATCGGTTCACAAATACCGGAGTTATCGCGTAACATACATACAAAAAAAAAAGAACATACAGTCGAATTGAGAACCTCCTCCTTTTTTGAAGTCGGTTAAAAACTGAGGACACACAAGGTAGATAGATACACTGGAGCCACAAATTTGTCATCAATTAATTGGAAAAAATTTAAGAATGTATTGTTCACATCTTCTTCAAAGTTAAAAAATGACAAGAGGTATGCTTTTTTAATTATTGCTAGCCTGTGTACAGTTTTTTTATGATAACAAGTGATGGGACGAACGAGCCGTGCGCCTGATGGTAAGCGGCACGCCTGTCCACAGCAGCTGCAGTGCCACTCAGAGCTTTAGATCGTAAAGATCTTAGGGACACTGCCACTGCGCCCGTCACCCTGAGACATAAGTTGACAAGTCCCATGTACTTGCAATTTCACCAGCACCCTAACCTAAATCGGAACGCAGTAATGCTCACATTACTGCTTGGCGGCAGAAATAGATAAGATGGCAGTGCCTCCCTGGATGAAATCTTTCACAGAGAGCTCTTCAGTCATTCAGGGCGGCTCTTCTAATAAACATAGCATAGATTTATTAGAAGACAGTATTACTATTTTTATAAAAAACCTAAAGTTTGTTGTTTTGTTTAACAATAATATTTTGTAACGAAAACTTTACCCCCTGAAGTTGGCATACTAATTCATAAGAATTTCAATTTAACAAGTTTGGCTTGGCGCGGGAGTAATTCTTAGCAGAAAATACGAAATATTCCGCAGCCGAGGAATAAATATTTTGACAGCAGCTCGGAGGCGAGCGAGCCAAAGGCACGCTCTTTACAGGAGCCGAGAGCAAGTTTTAATCTCAGAACCACGGGACATTGACAGGGCTGCGGCATGTTCAGGGCCTTTAGTGACTTTTCAGAAACGTGAAAGAAATCATCAGGGGCTCATTTTGCGTTATAAGCGCAAAAAATTGTTTTGCATGTCCTGGTAATATACTGAAGAAAAAAAAGATTGCAATAAAGACGACGACATTAATGTTACCACACCGGGGCTGCCGCTCTTACCAACTGAGCTGCAGACTGAGTTAGCAGATCTTACGAATCTGATTTAAAATAAGAGTTTAAACCATTGACTTACAATTATATGGACGTCGAGTCCGCGCTAAAAAGTGTCCGAACTTATAGGGCGTTAAAATCGTATACAGAGCGTCATTCACGCTTTAGTCTTCGTTTGTTCGACTGATAGCGAAGTAAGCAAAATTAGACAGTACTGCGATGACATTACAATTTAAATTCAACGTTTTAGCTTTTTCATATTCCTTTACATGTCACTATGTTTAAATAGGTTGACCTGGGACATTTTTTTCGTGGTTTTTGTATTAGACCCGTCGTCCATTTATTTCTAAGTCAATGGTTTAAACGGCTTTTTTGCCGTCAGCATCACCAGTGACAAACTTATAAGTTTCGTCAATCGGCGAGGTACCTTTACAGCTACCAGAAACTGCCAAGAGATGTCGCTATATTGGAAGATTTATTTTTAGTAAATATCATTGTAGCAAAAACTTTATGATATTCAATCAAATAAATAAGAACAAGATGTTGGATAATGTAACATGCTTCCATCTGCACCAATTAAGCATAATAATGGTAAAAATAATTTTAAGTAATGATTTTTATCATGTGACGTGGTTGCTTCAAAAAAAAGCCGGCGTAGTTACGTAGAATATTCAGACCTTTTTAATGTTCGTGAAAGTTTTTAACGTACTTTGTAGCAATATGTCTTCTCGCTAACAGTGAAGGAAAATATTGTTACGTAACCGAAGAATATTACCTAACCGTTATAAAATCAAAATCTTGAGTGCGCAGTAGCAGGGCCACTCAGATCTTAAAGCTCAGAGTGGCACTGGAACTGTTGCTTGTCGTTCACCACCAGGCGCACGATGTTCCATCCCATCATTTGGCATCATAAAAAAACCATAACTGCTTGGCGGCAGAAATAAGCAAGGGTCGTCTACCTTGCTTATTTCTGCCGCCATTTCTTTCACAAGGAGCTCTATTGCTAAAATTCTGGTAATCCGTTTATTGTTAAAGCGATTATGTGCCACAATGGATATAAATTATATAACAAAACGCTTGCCGACTAGGGAATTTCATACTGTACCCTATTTGTGAGAGACTCGTGTCTGAGATAGGCATAAAAATGCTTGCTTTACTATATTTTAACCGATTAGTTCGATTGGATATAGTTCTCGCTAAGGGCGCTTTCCGAGCTATACACAACATTCCGAATTAAACGTTCGAATCGGATTCGGATACCATATTCTTATCCAACAGGTTTACGGAGTTAGTTGGTCTTAAAAGACTTTAAAGGACTAAAAAATAAATAAATAAAATTGAACAAAATCCAAACCATATTTAAAATAATAAGAGATTTCCATATTATAATGTTGCTTAGCAAACAATAGGACGTTCGGTAACATTCATTCGATAACTGTGTATTGAACAACGTTTGTAGCGTTTGCCGGTCGAGACGTTCGAGTAATCAATCGTACGGGTGTGACGTCATTTCGGTTCGGTTTCGAATACGACAGTTTGACGTTCGGTTCGGGTGTTGTGAATAAAAATGAAAAGAAATCGGTCGACAACTGAGTTATCGTAAGGTCCTGAATCGACCCCCAGGTCACCATTCCCCAACATTCATCTGATACCTAAACATCGTGCACGTAATATATAATTTAGGTACACAACCCATCTGTCAGCCCTGTCCTCTAATGAAAGGATATCGGACATCGTCGGGCCCATTAATTATTATTAGGGCGGGCAGGCGGGCTGAAAGTCGACGATGGCTCAGAAAAATCGCCGCAGAGACTCCAATTACTTCCAAGACAGCGATGAAAATTTACATTCCTCCGAGATGGACCGATAATCAAAGGCTATGGTCCCTTTAAAAGTTCTCTTGCTGTGTAATAGTTCTTTGCGGATAGTTTTTCTTCTAAAAACTACGACACACAGAAGTTGGCAGTTTATTTCTGCCGAATTAAGGGCGCTAGGGAAACTACAGACACATGAGACTTGTCAACTTTCTATCTCAAGGGGACGGGCGCAGTGGAAGTGTCCGTCACATCTTTGCGATTAAAACTCTCGAGTGCCGCTGCAACTGGTAGGTCCTGACATTTGATAGCATAAAAAAAGACAGTAGACACACATGGGATACGTCCGGTATGGCACATGCTAAACTTGTTGACGTAGCGTGTTACTGGTTGTCTCGAGCCAATTCCTCTAAATATGATATACCTTTTAACAGGTGTTCGGTCGTAGCATGCTCTATAGGGACGTGTAAAAAAAGGGTGACAAGGGTGTGGTATCCTATATCCGGCCACCAAAGCCCCACAGTGACCATTCCATTGTCACGTAGGCGCAGATAAATGCAGCGTTGCCGGATGATTTCATTTCTTACATTTTTCGTAACTTTTCACCTTTTCGTGTAACTTTTGTTTTAAGGCAATTTTCGTAACTTTTTAGGACGTTGTGATTTTTTTTATAATACTAAGTGACAGGACGAATAAGTCGTCTCGTGAGCTTTAAATCACAAAGATCTGAGGAGCACTGCCACTGCGCCCGTCACCTTAAGTTGACAAGTCCCATGTGACTGTAATTTCACCAGAACCTTTGCCCTTTAAAATTGGAAACGCAGTAATAGTCACGTTACTGCTTGGCAACAGAAATAGGTAAGGTGGCAATACTTCCTTGGACGAACTCTATCACAAGGAGCTTTACTGCTACATAAATAGCACTACTAATAAATCCTAAATAGTTTACGGATGCACCCAAATCAGACAATAAAGTAACTCGGAGACGGCACAAACAAAGTGATATCATTCGTTACTGGTTACAAGTTGATTTTTCTTGATTTAATAAAAAAAAACAAACTTGTAAAACGTACTTTTCAGATAACGAAATATAAATTTCGACTCAACTGCCCTGGCAACACCACGGCAACACTGATTGTGTAACCCGGTATACGTGGTTTAATCCCAACTTTCATCGGCTACTGAAATCTCCTACTGTTATAAATCAAATCTTGTTGTTGACTATAACCATTAACCAATAAACAAAAAAAAAGTTTTTTTAACAAAATATAATATAAGAAGAGAAAACTTTATTTTGTGCACTAAAAGATCAATCCAATCATTTGAATAACGCCATTTCTTTCTCACTGCTTATAACCAGTTTAGACAATTGTCCGATAATTGTGTAAGAATAATATACACATTGTCTGCTATTGTAATAATGACCATTTCTACTATATACCGTTGAAAGAGAAAAAACTCCCACCATCTGGTGACATCATACATCAGGGGCAATTACCACCAGGATGCGATCTGCTGTGGCATTTGGAAATCGCTGAATCGACATTGTACTCAGCTAGGTTGCTACAAAGACAGGATGTGTAAACGGGGACTTAGGGATACTAATTCAACCTAATGTAACTGCAGTCTTCAACACAGTCGAAAGGCCATTGCTAAGGTGCCCCTGGTGATAGAACACGAGGCAACAACATACTATTCAAAGTCAATACAGCTCTAGAATAAAAGACGCATCGTCACGATCAGGTATACAATTAGGCCAAAATAACCCACGACAAATAAAGCTCAATCTTTAGGAACAACGGTTATATATATTTACACGCTAAAGGTGCGATTTTGTTTTCGTTACACAAAGCGGACGCGTACAGTTAAACCATCTTGTGCCGGAACATAATTATTTTATGTACACTGTGATTTTGCGTGTGGTGAGAAAAGAAATTCAAACCTTGACGTTTGGAGCCCGTTAACGTCTTAGCTGATTCATAATAAAATTTTATTATTTGTTTATGAGTAATTAACTAGCATGGAGTCATAAATTTCAACGAACTCCATTTTCATTTACTGGAGAGAAACACGTGGCATAAGATTAGAATCAAAGAAGTATATTGATTTTATTGAATATCACGATGTTTTACTACCATAAAATGATATTAAGTTTTGTTTTTAACTGACTTCCAAAAAGAAGGAAGTTCTAAATTCAATGGTTTTTTTTGCGTGTATGTTACGTGGTTACTTCGATATTTGTAAACCAATTTCGATGATTATTGTTTTGTTAGAAAGGGGGTACTTCAGCGCGGACGAGTGCAATAGCATACCTAACCTCCACCTACAGCGGAGAGGAGGAACACTCAGGGGGTTTAGTGCGATCCGGCTGCTCCCCTTCAGGGTTCAGCCCAGTCCCACATAAACCCGACTCCGCCCCCGCGGGGCCGGGGTATCTGTAAGCAGATTCCCCCGGACTAACAAAAAAAAAGGTTGAAAACCTGTCAGAGCGTTCCACATTTGTATTAATAATAATAACCCCGCATTAAGGAAACCCTGAAAACTTACGAGCCAGCATGTTCGCCTTCTCCGACGGATATTGTCGTCGCCATTACTCGTCCGAGGGTCATGCCAAAAGAAATTAGATTGTCTTTACTTGTTTATTATATACGATACTGGCAAGTAATACCAATACACCGATATAAGCGCAGGTTATTTCCTAATAAATTTGAAAATGGAACAACTCATAAATAAAAATAAATAAAAAATAATATTTTATTTTTTGATGGAGCTCACTCAATGTGATTTTCGAGTTGTGATTTGTTATGACTACAAAAAAGTTTAGAGCCGCAAGAATGTTTTGAAATTTTAGCCACAATTTTTGGTCATTCTGCTTATTTTTTTTCATTCAACCGAAGAAATAACTAGCAAATTACAGTTCGAGCACGCGTGCGCTTATTTCAGCTCCAGGGGTCTTACCATGAACTCTTGTTACGATTCAGTTTAGGATCTAATATGAATCGTGAGACAGCACTATATGAAGTGTATATCACCAACCCGTTTTTTTGTCGTTACGAACCTATACTGAACTGTAACAAGAGTTTATGATAAGGATGGGGAATCGCCAACGCGTCCCATTTTTTATTGTTTAAATCACGAAAATAATGAGAAAATGCAAAGCCTACAATGTGTTGCTCCTCGTCTGCTAATTTTGAAAACACAACTTGAGAAAAAGGCTTTCCTTTGTTATTAAGGGGAGTTACGCTCTTATACATGATAAAAGATTGTTCTAATAACATTGACATAGTTATATAAACTTTAGAAGTTTATTAAACAAACTGTGACCTCAAAGGCTACTAGCACATCCCGAATATGATATGCGATCGGTATTGATTATAATTCCAATTCTAACGAGACGTCGGCGGCCTGACTTCGACACTATTTTGTTTAATAGATAGATAAATTCTTTAGTCACTTCCATGACAAAATATACAACAGATACATGGTACAGACAACTTAAAACATATCTATCATGTCTCTTTCTGTAAGGCAGCTAACAGATTGACTGCATGTTTGCAGTCGTTATCAACTTCATGCAGTCGAGGTCTCGGTTGCATAAAGTCGTTGTCGACAGCATGCATTTAATGCGTGAAGTTGTCATCAACTTCCTGCAGTCGAGGTCTCGGCTGCATAAAGTCGTTGTCGACAGCATGCATTTAATGCACATTAGAACAGTCGACGTATGGCATTTGCAGAAAATAATCCGCGTGCCATCAGACCCACTTAATATGAGAGTCTACCATGAATTTATGGGCCTTAATAAATAATAATTGAAAGAATTTTTATTGAATTGATATTCAATTATTTTTTATGAAATTACTCCACTAGTTTGTTATAATTATTAATACAAAGATCGAACACTCAGAAAAAATTCCTTCGATCCTAACGGATTTGAACCGACGTCTTCTAGCATACCGTACCAGACGCTATTTCAACTAAGCTACGGAACAATTCAGACCTCACGAATTTTTCTATGTGTTTGCGTCGTATCTTTGTATTTGGTTTTTCAACGACTTTTTAGCTGTAGCACCATCTATGAGAAATCTATGATATTTCGTCACCCAGTTAGATACCTTTACAGCTACCAACAACTGACCCATTTAGAAGCAATAGTTTAAGAACATACATAATAATCAAAATAAAAAGGATTCATATCGAGTTGTCAGGTTTTCGCGATTGTTACACAAAACGTTGTTTGAAAAAACAAATATACGCGATTTAAATCCGGAAATATAGTTTCATTTCCTAAAAAGGATTCAATTATTTAAAAAACTACACAAAAAATAAAAAAATCCGCAACAACCAAACAAAAAGTCAACAAAACGAAATTTGAATAATTACTTCAAAACATCACGCAAAGTCAAAACGTCGAAACAAAAGAAAAAGACCCGTATCTAATTTGTACGCACACGTATTGAGGCGAGATGCAATGACTCAGCATATGAGTGGTGCCCATTCAGTATCTTAATTTTAGTTTTAATTTATTTTTGTTTATTTTGTAAGTATAATTTAAAATTAATGATACTGAATGAAATTTTATTCCTTTCTTTCGTCCTATACATAATAGCCGACTCGATTTATCGATTCTATGATGTAAATCACTATGGATATATATTCCATTTTACGCATCAAGTAGTTGGGGTAATTTATTTTTATCTACATCATTTCAGTTTCTATCTACTTTAAATACTGCAATTGTTACTTGAATTTAAAATCACAGTGTGTACGTGGTTCGCGCGAGCAGAACGCGTGTGGTTCGCAGAGAGCCGACGGTAACCACGTTACTCATTCTAGCTAGTGAAGACTGCTTCACTCGTACATACTAGAACCTCGTTACTGCATCTGTCATGTTACAGCTACAGTCCGGTGCTAAGTATTTGCACATACAAAATAGCGAGAAATGTATGTGTGGGATGCGAGGGAGGAATGTGTGCAAAACGGTGTAGGAAACTAAAGCTACTTAAAGTATGACACTAACTGACACTGACACGTAGCCACCGCTCACTCCACCACACCGTACTCCGCCTGCGCATATCTAGGAAGAACTCTTCTCAGATATGCGTAACGCATCCTTGCACAGCTTTGGTGGAAAACATCACACCGTTTCGTAGCGCCCGGTGGAAAGGCAGCCTAAACATTTAGTAGTTGCACGCGCTGAAATAGCACATTACCTCTTTGGTCCCTTGGTTATCACTAAATCTAATATTGTACATTTGGAAATAGGGCATACGAATTTGGCAACACTACAACGCTACAAACTGGCATGAAAACAACTGGTCACTAAACGCTGTGTATCAGTTCAATAGAAGGTCAGGGCTTGAGATAAGTACTTCTATGAACTGTAGCAAAATTACGAAACCAATGGCTGATAGCAATTACTCGTAGTTTATGGTTACAATGGGAATAAGTAATAATAAAATCGAGATTTCAGCTGTTACATACAAAAGGTTAGTTAAAAGTTAACTTTTTTTATGATATCAAGTGATGGAATGAACAAGTCGCACACCAGGTGGTCAGCGACACGCCTGTCCATAACAGACATAGTACCACTCCGTGCTTCAAATCACACAAATTTGAGGGGCGGCAATGCCACTGCGCCCGCTTCTCTGGGACATGAGTTGTCAAGTCCTATGCGCCTGTAATTTCACCAGTACCCTTAGCCTTCGTTCACGTATTCGATTACAAACGGATAGACAGCGGGCTGTTGACACTATATATTTTCATGCGTTTAAAAGACGGACAGCCGCAGTATTCACACTTTGCTGCACTTTTATATTGGCATAGAATAGAGTATAGGCCTCATCTAATAAACCAAGAAGCAGTGCGTACAAACACATTTGAAAAATTGTATGGAAGTAAAACTGGCCTTTGTTCCTGTAAAGATCTATCATTGTCTACAGAAGATTCGCCCGATAGAATTATGCGTGTCCTCCTTCCAAAAGATACTTCAATACTAGACGCCACTTGTTCGGCAACTAGTCGATAAGAAACGTATGACTTCGCGCCGTGTGAAATAGACCCGTATACGTTCAAGTCCATTTGATTTGCTTGACAAGTCCGTTGCGTATTCGATAAGCGTATAGAGCTGTGTGCGATTTTTTGCAGTTACTCTTCAAAATTGGAACGCAATAATGCTTACCAGTGACGAGGCGTCCATATAATTCGATTCCCACCGGCTTGCCTAAAATTTTCCACGTATCATCAAATATCGTAAATATTTTAAAGTAATTTACTATATTTTGTGCCTAATTTTACGTGTAGAATAATTAACCAGTGAAATAAAGTGTACTAGTATCTTGTGTGCTAATAAGTTTGTTACGGCAAGTGTTCTTTGTTTTGATCCGGTTTTACTAAAGACAACATTCACGCCTCGCTGCTGGTGCTTACATTACTGCTTGGCGGCAGAAATAGGTAAGGTGGCCGTACTTCCCTGGACGAACTCTTTCACAAGGTCTACTAATAAGTACTAATTCGATATCGCAAGCGGCATACGCGTATTACTTAAATTTCTAAGTTACGTAGATTTGTGAATATACCTCCCGCATTCAAAGAAGGAAAACAACGTAATGAAACACCCTTGGAAAATACGTGAATTACCGGAAAGGAATTCAAAACATTTACGGCGGGACGTGAATTCATCAGAGGTAATATGTACGTTCGATGCCGCTATGATATTTACTGTTAAGGCTATAAGGACATATAATCAGCGGCAGTAGAGCTCTTCGTTTTCACGGACGAGTTCGTCCAGTGAAGTACTGGCGTCATAACTATCTCTGCTGCCAAGCAGTAATATGAGCATTGTAAGGTGCTTGTGAAACTACGTGCACATGAGATTTGCCAACTCGTATGCCTCAGGGTGACGTCAGCAGTGGCAGCGGCCCTTCAGATCTTTGCGAATTAAAGTTCTGAATGGCACTGCAACTGTAAGTGTCACTAAGCATATAACCGTGTCGCTTACCACCTGGCGCCTAAATTACGACTAAATATTATAAATGATATATGCACAAATCAGGCTCAGGTAGAAAATAGAGTCACAGATGTCACCAAACGCCTCACGAATGGCGACCTTGGGGAGACAGTCCCGGGATCACACGATTTGGGCTCATTCGGGTTCCATTGCAACTTTAAACCAGAAAATCGCCTCAGAGCGAGAACGCAGATGTGTTGGAGAGTAGACATAAAGAAAGTGGCGGGGTTGAATTGGATATAGGTGGCACAGATCCAAGAGAGCTGACAGAAATGGAAGGAGGCCTGCACCGGTTGAGAACGGCTTGACAGAAGAAAAGAAGATGTGGACAAATATCTAAATATTTCAAAGAGCAACTCCTACAGTTTTGTACTCATCCTTTCGGAAGAATCGGGTTTACGAAAGTGTATTAATTTTTTATTATTATTGTCTATGAAATAAAGATTTTTTCTTTTTCAATGTAATGCGTTGCAAACGCCATTAAGGCGTTGCAAGTTTAAACATTTTTAAAAATTACACGTGCGTAAATGACCTGCGTTATTTCTGCAAAAATGATAAAATAATTGTATTGTTACATGTTTTTCTTAGAACCAATATAACAAGTTTTTTGATTTTGATTGACGACGTAGGTGGTCTAACGGTTTACATTGTGAGCCCTGGATGCCAATTTACCAATTTGGTAAACTAACTTTTATAAATTGGTTCGAGACTGGGTGTTCTGGGAAGTGCCCCAGAATTTAGTTGCTCTGGTACTCATACTACGGGGAACTCCGTGGTTTGAGACCAGGCAATTATTGTGGTTGTCTGGCACATATTATTTTAATTGTCTTTCGTTCAGTACCTGTTTAACAGCAATAGCTTTATAAATTGTGTCGTTGAAGCTGGTTAGAGGGCCGCGGATGTTATCTTCCGTAGGCTCTACAGGCGCGACGAATTCCGCGGCGCGGGCGCGCCGCTGATGCAAACTCGTCTCTTGATGGGAATTCATTATGCGCACGAGTAACAAAGTCGTTCCGAGAAACATCAGTATCGTTATCGTGAAACGTATTAAGGCGCGCATTTTGTTAACTGTAGCAATTAATTTTAACAATCAGACAATTTCTAAAAAAGTGCTGATTTTTTGTCAAATTTTATAATAAGCAAAACAGTAGTTCGGTATTTTTGTATATAATACTATGTTTATTTTTCACCTTATATATTTTATGTGTTCACGTTACGATATGACATTCTAATTAAATAAAACTTTAATTATACCAAAGGACATCTTTATACCTACAGCACTTAAGACTCACACTGATATATTATGCGGAAAAGCACTAATAATAATCGATTTAATTTGTTAGAAGTTTTGTAACTATATTCCAAATAATAACAGTGAACCTTTATCAATGTTATTTAAACGTTATTGACATTTGATACCAAAAAATATTTCCAATAAATTTTTTTTTTATTATTATTGCCACAAACCGACAATTTCCAATTTCACAATTCGCAACACCGGTTTCCAGATACGTTTGAATAAATCACAAAACAATATATTAAAAAATAAAAAGTAACTAAATTATTTTAATTCAATAACCGTAACACGCAAAAATGCTTCAAGATTTCTTTTTTAACGTAACGTGCACCTCGCTATGGGCGTGCGACGGCCGCGGCCTCTGTTTCAGCACTGATCGATCTTCAATACAAGTTGGCTTGTTATCGATAAATACGAGAAGATTTACAAACATGAAGAACTTGAGTCGATTGGATTGCGCCTACGCTCTGTTCTAAGTCCGTTATACTACAAACACAGGCATATACACACAGATAGACACACAGTCAAAGATTGGAAGACTCTGCGTGTTCAAATAAATAAATGATTATTGTAGGGCTAAAAATTAAATGTAATAAAACTTAAACACGTCTTAAGCTAGATCAATTCGCCACGTAGGCTTCGACACATCAAAACAGTAATGGAATTCGTAATAGGCTTTGTCACTTTTAATTAATTATTAGAGTTAAACAGGATTGCTCCGGAATGTAGCCGGCTCAGGTGTCCCTTAACGCTGACAGCATTATCGTAATGAATAGCCAACGGCTAAACTAATATAGAACAATGACAAGTTGTTACTAAGGATAATCGCAGGTTTTGCACAGACACTCTATCGCTCGTGATACAGCAATCATGTACGATTCAAGGCACACATAAACACGATAAAATGGAAATCTACGACGAGCAACGTAAACATTCACGACACCATATAGCAACGTGGCGCGACCCACGGTGCGACGTCGTACCTTAAAAACTCACGGTGCACTCCCCGGTGCCGCATTCATTTGTTATTCAATATTCAAAGATGACAGACGACATTGTGGTTGATTATTTAATAACCGTAGTCGAGGAGCGTCTTGTACTATGGGACGAAACATCAGAAGAATACAAAGTCATCTTTGAATATTGAATAACAAATGAATGCGGCACTAGGGAGCGCACGTCGTAGCACGACGCGACGTCGTATCGTGTTTTTCTGTAAGAGCCCTGAGTGCGCGAGTAAAGACGTTGGAAGGAAATGGCAAAGGCCGCGCGTTTGTGCTCATCACTCCAACAGGCGCCAGGTTCTCGCGGTCTATCCTGCGCTATTAGCCTTTACAAGGACGCTCTTCATATTGTAACGAAAACGAACACGGGAAATCGCGCACAATTGCACGTGCAGGCTTTCCCGCGCGCAAATCTGTACGCTCCTGATCACGTGCGATAGAGTGGCTGCGCAAAGAGGGCTATTCTCAGCCAGGCAACGAAAGCAAGGCATTGAGGTAATGTGACGCGATTGTAGCTTTTATAATGAACCGCAGAGCGATAACGATGTTTAGGAACCGCGGTGGAAAAGAAACCACGATGTTTTTTTCGAGGAGAGGCGTTTTTCTCTCTCAATATATTTTGAGTAGTGAGAACCGATTTTTATTATCTCCTGTGTCAAGTTCCAAGTTCAAGTTTGGCGAACTAGGGATGAATCCGGGTTTGCGCACTTTTTGGTAACCAATTTATCATATTATCATATTTATTTACCAATAAATCTGAGGTCGTCAAAAAATTTGAGGTCGGTTTTTTTAGTACTCTGTACTGAGATTATTTTAGTACTCTATACTGGATTGTGTGTGGACATCTATGGACTTGTTGTTTGAAATAAATGCTTATTATTATTTTCAACTGGTACTCTGTACGTATGCTAATATATGCTTTCGAATAGTTATCTAAAACATCGAACATTTAACTTTATCATTAAAAAATATATGAATACATTAGTAACGGTTTAACTCCTTGTAAAAGAGTTCATCCAGGGTAGCACTCCTACCTTACCTATTTCTGCCGCCGAGCAGTAATGTTAGCATTACTGCGTTCCGGTTTTGAAGGGTAAGCGTGTTGGTGAAATTCCAGGCACATGGGACAGTGATCTCCTCAGGTCTTCGCGATTTAAAGCTCTGAGTGGGACGGCACCGTTATTCGCCTTGTTACTCGATATCATCAAAACTATTTCAACAGATGTAACCCAGTCAGTAAAGATTCAGTCTTTGAAGCTATTTTTTACCTCTAAATGATCAGTGACTTTTTAAGATGGCTGCAGAATGAAGGCTTAATAAAACACACAGAAAAATTTACTCTATTTTCGAATACAATGTCTATGGTAAATATAAATATTTATAAAATATTCAATATAGTCAATCCGTTATACCTTCCACTGAATCGTTCTAGATTACTCAGCAAATAAACTTTGATACAGCTCTGCAAACAAGAGCAATGATTCTAAATAAATGACTATCTTTACATTTTCGAGGAATAAAACAGATTACCTTTGATCTTAGCCTAAATAATTTACAAGAGATAATAAAGAATAAGGAAAATTGCCATATTTACAAAGGATGTATTAGTTACTATACTTTTGTTTAGTTAGGCACACCAGTTCTGATATTTCATTTTTAACATGGTTCGAAATAATCAAGATTATTTGTTTTCTTTGATAATTATTTGATATAATATATCCGATAATTATCTATGTTGATTCATAGTTTTGTCTCTTCAATTTATGACTACGTGAAAATGATTTGGCTCGTGGCATTGACTTACAAATAAATGGACGACGGGTCTAATATAAAAAAAAACGAAAAAAATGTCCCAAGTCAACCTATTTAAACGTAGTGACATGTCAAGGAATATAAAAAAGCTAAAACGTTGAATTTAAATTGTAATGTCATCGCAGTACTGTCTAATTTTGGTTGCTTCGCTGTCAGTCGAACAAACGAAGACTAGAGCGTGAATGACGCTCTGTATACGATTTTAACGCCCTATAAGTTCGGACAATTTTTAGCGCGGACTCGACGTCCATATAATTGTAAGTCAACGGTTCGTGGCTTTTATATTGAGATTGACATTTCGTCGCCTTACTTTCTTAAACTCGTATCTTAAAGCACAAAGTTACTGAAACGCAAAAAATGGATTGTATATACAAATTTTGCAGGCTGATGTCACATTACATTTCCTTCATATTCACACACTGGTTTTTACCTACTCTTAAAGTAATGCATCCAAATCGACCCCCTTGATAAGAAATTAAAAATATATAGAAAGTTTTGCCATCTCCTGAACAATTACTTTTTATAAGATACGAGTTTGACAAAGTCAGGCATCGATTTGATATATTTGGATACGTTTTTCATACAAATACATATCACGACATTGCTAGCGGTAGCATTTTGTTATATTTATCAATGTCAATTATAAATTCGAGCCCCGATTTTAATAGAAAAAAGAACTGAACAGTTATATGAAAGAGTGAAGAATACTGTGACCCGTAAACGACATGGTTTGAAAGACGAGGCATAGCTCAAGAGACAGTGATCAAAACAAAGGTATGTTGAGGTGGTCGGGTATAAGAAGCGGATAATAACAAATAAACCATTTATTTCACATGTACATTAATCCATAATATTTGTTAGTAAACAAAAGTGTTTCCATGTATTGGGAGCAATGTACCCAGCCAATGACAGGACCCCTTTCCGCTAATATTGAGCACATTGGCGGAAAGGGAGTCCCCACACGGGAGGCCGTTCGCACGACGGAAGAAAAAAAAACAATGGAACTGCCTTAGGCCTCGATTACTATGAGAACCGATGTCGCCGGAACACTACAAAATCTTGATATTGATTGGTTGCAGTTTCAAATTTAAAAAAAAAGCAAATTCTGGATTGTTAATATAATTTATACTTTACCCTGTTGGCATATCGTAGAAAGTTCAGTACCATCAATACTCTTTACTACAAGTTACGACGTTTTGATATTATATTGAAATTTCAATCTATGTGCTGCCATGTAGCGGTTTTATTGCTGAACGACGACGAATTGGAGTTATTAATGTAGTTCTCCAAAAAAGAAGCAACCTTATTGCAAGGGTTATAAGCTTTACTTTCGTTTCTTGTAACGAAAAAAAAAATATTTCGATAAACAGAAAATTGAACATTTATTAAAATAAGGCTTTCTGATGATATGAAATACCGCCACAGACAATATATATTTTTGGTACAGCTATCATTTCTGCACTCCAAAACAGCACAATAAGGATTTTAGAGAATTTGCACGTGAGCATTACACAACCTTACCATAAAAAGCGAAAATGGCAGACTGAACTCAGAAAGGTCTTTCGAGACCTATAGTTGGCACGCGTCAGACGCTAACTAACCACTTCTACTGTATTTATTGTTCTGTGGTTCGCACTCAGATGCATGCGGCGGTGTAGCGATGCGCTACGCTATCGCATGATAGCGTAGAAATTGTCCACATGTTTCTCACTAAACATGGGTGACGCGCTACAGAAAGGTGGAAGTCGAAACAGCATCCTGAATGCATTGTTGATGACCCACAGGTTGCACGTGTAAAAGGACTGGCAATATGGTTTACAAAGCGTTACCTTCACTTCACCCGTACATCTGTAGAGCCAACGTGAAAAGCAACATTAGAAGCACTAGGATACGAAGCACGGAGAAGACAAATCTTGCCAGCATCGTGATAAGTGGTGATCTATAGTCTCTTCGTACCCTAATGGGAATCTAAAGGCATAAAGGTACGTGTACCTATTCACTTGATTTTGTTAAACGCGGCTTAGAATTCATACAAAAATAATCTATATTCCTCGTTTAGTGGAAAATCTTGAGCGAATTTATAAAAGCGACAGCAAAGATCGTTTGTTTTAATGAGAATGACGATCCCTTCGGTTCAGTTTCATCCGTTTTCAAAACGAGATAAGGAATTGGTGCACCGAAATTTTAAACAATGAACTCTACGTATTATTCTGAAATTAGAAAGTTGAAATTTCTTTAAATGTAAAAGATTTGTAATATATTTATCATTCGCAATATACCCGATATCTATAATAATCAGAGATCATGAAGAAGGGGGGGAAATGCAAAGGGCCAGATAAGAAACTCCTGAATGAAGTGAATTAATGATATCCCATGATTCTTGTGTCAGCAGAGATGAAGATAACGGTTTTCTTTTAATGCCAAGTCAAAAGAGGGTGTAAGGCAGTAAAATCTGCATTAAAAGGGCGAATCTAAAAACTGTTTAACCAATAGACAATGTAAACTTAACACAGTCAAGGCAACTCCTGACTTTGAATTGATAGTATTGTATACCATTCTTATACTACTGAATACTGGTTAAGATATAGTGTTTAGTTACAAAGAAAACCACCTACATTACTACATTTGATTTCAATTAAAGACTTTTGAGAAATGAACGGGAAAGATGTTTGGGCATCTGGTACGTCACGATAGTCTAGTAAGAAGTATTACAGAAGTGACGATCGAAGCAAAGAGAGTCAAAGGACGACCGCGAAATAGCTCGATATATTGGTTTGATTGAAAAACAAATGAACGCGATTTATATCCGAAGTAATTATAACTTTTTTTTATTGGCTTTTTTATTGAATTACATTTATTTGCCAAGTTTTATTGAAATAATTATAATAATTTATTGAAATCGGTAAACGGAAAGTGCGCAAAACCCATAGCAAAACCGGATTCATCCGTGAAATATTTTCTTCAAATTTAAATAGGACCAATACTGACGACCCTCTTTCCACCAAAACGAAGAATAATCAAAATCGGTACATAAATCAAGTAATCGCGTAATGTTCACAAAAAAAACGAATTGAGAACCTTCTCCATTTTTAAGTCGGTTAACAACTGGATCATATTTAAAGCGCACAGCCGATGAATCGTGAAGCGCTCCATGTTGTCACTTGTTTATTTTAACCAATAAAAAACTCGGTGTTCTTTTTAACCGACTTCAAAAAAGGAGTAGGTTCTCAATTCGACTGTATGTTCTTTTTTTATGTATGTTACGCGATAACTCCGGTATTTGTGAACCGATTTTCATGATTCTTTTTTGTTGGTACTTCCATAGCGGTCCCATTTCATTTTGAAGAAAATCATCCACCTCGAAGGGTGGCTGTTCACGCATGAAGATACATTTTTATTATTAATAGCGCCTAACTTTAATTTAGGAGCAATTACTTTAATGGTTGATTTTGCTATTTCTCCAATTCAAGGCGTTTTTCTCTCAATATATTTTGAGTAGTGTTGTAGTGAGAACCTATTTTTATTATCTCCAGCGTCAAGTCCTGTATAGTGGCGAACTAGGGGATATTTCAATAAAACTTAGCAAATAGACGTAATTCCACGTACTTTTGAGGTCGGTTTTTTAGTACTCTGTACTGAGATTATTTCATAATTAAATTTGGAACATTCTGAATGCAGGTGTGTTATAACATTGCTATGACGTATTTTGGTTTGAGCCACTGTTCTTTAAGAGCAGGTACTTGTTTCTTGTAAGTTAAAAGGGTTAAAGTCAAATAATCTTTATTTCATAGTTAAGCAAATTACACTTTAAATCGTCATACTGATTAAACTCTACTGCTCATTCGTAAGGAAGATTCCCCTGAGAAGAATTAGGAAGAATCTTTAAGTGTTGCTCTTTGTAAATATGCCTTTGAATACATTTATAATTACAATATTTAATAGGAATGAAACTATTTTTCCGGATTTAAATCGCGTATATTTGTTTTTTCAAACAAACCGACGACGTTTCGGGCCCTTTACAGGTCCCATGGTCACGGTTGACTGAGGTGGTACAGTCTTCAACCAGTTATGTCTAATATTGATGCAAACCACCCTATTTTTTCACTATAGTTACAATAGTTATTAATTAAATACCTTATTTTTAATTTTACAAAGAAAACATTCCAATTTACGCTACATTAAGTTTTACAAATTATTTTATTGAATGAATTTTTATTAAGTTTAATTTATTATTAATTATTAATAGAAATTAGAACAAATTAATACATATTAATTAGTACTGCAGTCTTATGTCTGTTTGGGATTTTTCATTAGAGGAAATACTGGATCCCAAACTGGTGGTACGGAGAAACCATCTTCCCTGTTGAAATTAGGATGTTTTTTAATTTCAATGGCCTCTCGCAGCATCCTGGGCAGATAACGGACTTCTTTTGCAAGGACCTGGGGTTTGTCAAACTTCATTGAATGTGTAGGTTTATCCATGACATGCTCGCATGAAACGTCGGTTTGTTTGAAAAAACAAATATACGCGATTTAAATCCGGAAAAATAGTTTCATTCCTATGTGTAACAATCGCGAAAACCTAAGAACTCGATATACAATATTTAATTTAAAAATCTTGGATCGAGGATACCTGCAAGCGCTAAAAAGGTCACTAATATACAATATTTGTTTCACTATAGTTTTAAACCTCGTAAATGGCAAATTTTGAACATTAATCGGAATCTTATTATAAAAGCGTATTGTTTAAATGAATTTGAGACTTGGTGAAGGCGATTGTCAAGAACAGCTAGTTTATTTTCATTCCTCGTATTAATGTTATGTCTGTCACTATTTTTCATACAAAAAGGATTCTGCTTCTTAATGCGTATAGCTTTGATTGCTACAGCAAACCGCGCAGTAACTACCATTCTACACAGGGCATTTGTTGGCGTTTTAATTTACGATATTAACGTGGTTCTCTACGACGTAGGAGATGCTAGGAGATCGTGTACGATAACGGATGATAGGAGGCAATACGTTGGGAAACTAATCTCAGTGGATGTAATTAAGTGAGATCCTTGTGGTTCTCTGGCTCTCGAATTTACTGTTATAGCCTGTGCAGACCACGAGGAACGTACGCCATCGTAAACCGCGGACTTGAACTGTAGCTGCTGGATAGCCCGTTAACTGCGAAACAAATTGATATAATGGCCTTTAAAATTACACGAGTATTGCATGAAGTCCGAGGTACGGTTAGTAGTATGAATCTGGTTTAGTTGTTGACTGTTGAAGGGCATCGCGATATCGTACTATTTGATTAGCTCAAGTACAGTATAATAATAATAATAATAATAAGGGCTCTCTGGGCTAACGCACCGTGTTAACCACACTTGTAGTGTAAAGTGCAAATAAATGTCGCGATTATGGGTCTAGTGTGTGAGAAAGCAACGTGTACTCCACATATCTCCAAAGTGAGTAACGTTCGCCGCGGCGCCAAACTATCACTTACACCGCCACTAAACCAACTTAAACGACTGTTTGTCACATGCATACATGCGTTGAAGTCGAACATTGATGGACAGTGAACAACTTGCTTTTTTTTTATTGTAAGTAAAAAAATAAGTAGGTGAAAGTAAGTAGTAGCCCAATTCCAAATAAAAATATCACAGTGCAATATGGCATATGCATAATGGCAACTTGGTTACACAATTTTTTTGTGCTTAAATAGGAAAATGGTGGCCGAACGGTTACCATGCTGGACTGCACGCTGAGGTCCCGGGTACGATTCCCGAGGCGAGAGAAATATATGTACGGCTTACATTTATTTCTCTCGTGAGTTTGGGTATAATTTGTGGTTGTCTATGTGTGTCCATGGCACCCGCGATACAGGGTTTCCCTAGTTCGGGGCTGTGAGTGCGTGCTTTATTATTTTATTATTATAGTGATTTCAAGGGATGATTTCATTAACTAGTTGTAATTTCTTACTAATATAGGTTTGTCGAGCTGTTCGTTCGGTTTTGTGTTTTTAATGTTCTTTTTATTGATTTCACTTTTATTTAATGTTAAACAGTTGCAGTGCCACTCAGAGTTTTAAATCGCAAAGATTTGAGGGGCACTGTCACTGCGCTTGTCATCCTGAGACAGGTTGACAAGTCGCTAGTGCTTGTACTTTCACCCGCACCCTTACGCTTCAAATCCGGAACGCAGTACTTCACTGAACGAACTTCAGAAGGAGCTCTACTACTACTAAATCTATAAGAATACTTTTGTTTTAGGTACTCGCCAACATGTATTGCGTGATTGCTTCCGCTCGGACCGCAGACGCGACGTCTTTTTCGCTCTTACTACATTGATATAAAGCTTTTTCTGACAGTGTGTGAGTCCCTAACACGTCACCTTTCCAATTACTGGTAACTTGGCCAAATCGATGTTTCTTTATTAAGACAATTCCTCTGTTTCACTGTGTTTTAATTCGTAGTTAATAAAATGTGTACTATGCAAGGGCGATGCCCCGTAATCGTTTATAATCTTGTTCCAAATTGGGCTGAACGCTGCTGACTAGAGGAAAAGCGAACTAGCAATCCGTAAAATTAAAATTTACGAAGCTGGAGGGACAAAAACGTCGCGGGGAGAACTTGAAAGACGTCGCTTAAGGAGACCTCCATTCTCGACGTTTGGGTTATCCCGATTTCGTGCAGTTCTTGTTGCGTCACGTCATTTAATGCTTTTCAATGATTACCAGTGATCGGAATTGTGAGAGTTAGTCTGTCTAAATGCGTATAAAATTTCTTTTTTTAATGTTTATTTTCTAAACATTCCAAAATATAAGTCGCTTCACGTTTATTTTTTAAACAGCTAGACAAAGTATATAAATACGTAAGTACGTATAGAAACACAGCTATCTATAATATTATTTTTTGATATAATAATTTGTAGCAAATATTTAAGAGGGAGCATGCCAAAAAAGTTTTGACGCTGGCTCCGCCCAAATTTGTGTAACAAATATATGCCTGACGTTTGCGTGACATACGACAGGAGATGTTGAATTTTGCGCATTAAAAGTACCAAATTCGTTTTAGCGGAATAACTCTAAAACTAAAGGGATTAAAAAAAATCCGTAGTGACAGTTGTCGATCATGCATAAATATAATTAATTATCTAATTTTTGTCCTAATAACCTGTAGCATTTCGAGGATGGATCGAAAAAATGTGAAAATTAGAGGTCATTTCGTGATTTTTATCTATCGAGGAAACTTTATTGTTTTATGTTTCTGATTAGTATCTATGCTTGAATATATCGTGTAGTTATTCATACAATATTTTATTTTTAACTTCAAAGTGGATATACCCCTCTAAAATCAAATCGAAGATTAGGAATTTTTCCCTCTGCTCCCTCTTAATAGGAAATAATACGTACTCAAATTTCAATAAATAATACGCCTATAAAAAAATCAGTTCCGAGAAATCCAGGGATTTGTAAAAGGGAACGTTCACGTAATTCTTTAGTTTAGCTAAATTAACTTCCTCAATTCCGATCACTGATGATTACACTATGTGATGGAACAAATTTTCAACAAGGTTCTCTTTACTCTAATATTAATAAGTAATACTCGACTTATATGAAAAGGCAATGCCAAGTATAAAGCATTATTCGCATCATGCCTCTTTTAAATTGGTCGAGTGTTACTTGTATTTCGGACGGATGTCAAACGTAGAACGAGAGAACAGGGTCAAATTCAAATTCAAAATAATCTTTATTTCATAGGTAAGCATTACTACACTTGAAATCGTCACAATGGTTAAACTCTACCGCTCATTCGTAAGGCAGATTCCCCTGAGAAGAATGAGCTAGAAACTCTAGGGGTTGCTCTTTGTAAATAACCTTTACAATATTTTTATTTTTATTTGAAACATCAGAGATCGAGACTACCTCCATGAGCTAAACGGGTTACTACCACGGATTTTTGTCATCCAAGTATGCAGAAGTTGTATAATAACCTTTAGTATAAAGTTTTTGTTTCACTACAGTTTTAAACCTCGTGAAAGGCAAATTTTGTATATCAACCGGAATCTTGTTATAGAAGCGTATACATTGCCCCTTAAATGATTTTTTGACTTTGTGAAGACGATTATCAGGAAAGGTCAGGTTTGATAGTATTGATTTCTGTTTAATTTTTTTTTTAATTCAAATGTAAGTGTGCATTTGACCTCCATCTCAACTGATAGAAAGTGACGATGAGGTCGACGAAGGAGCACGCACACCTAAAAAAGTTGGAATTGAGCAGCAAGTATGCAGAAAAGAATTGCTGCACCCCTGAAACTTTGTGTTTGTGTGGATGTAACAATAATATTTATACAGAACAATAAATACAGTAGAAGTGGTTAGTTAGCGTCCGACGCGTGCCAACTATAGGTCTCCAAAGACCTACTTGAGCTCAGTTCGCGATTTTCGCTTTGTATGGTATGATTGTGTCCTTTTTTCGTGCAAATTCTCTAAAATCCTAGAAAAATGCCTTATTGCGCTGTTTTGGAGAGCAAAAATGTTAGCCACACCAAAAATATTACCCGTGGTGGTCTTTCATATCATCGGAAAGTCATATTCTAATAAATTTTCAATTTTCTGTTTATAAAAAGAATTTTTTTGTTACAAGAAACGACAAGCTTAGACCCCTGCAATATGGTCGCTCCTTTTTTGGAGAACTAAATTAATAACTCCAATTCGTCGTCATTCAGCAATTAACCACTAGATGGCAGCACATTGATTGCAATTTCAATATAATATCAAAACGTCGTGACTTGCAATAACAGGTATTGATGATATTGAACTTTCAACGATATGCCAATAGGGTAAAGTTTAAATTATAGTGACAATCCAGAATTAGTTTTATTTTTAATTTAAAACTTCAACCTATCAATATCAAGATTTTGTAGTATTTCAAATTAAGAGTGTGTGAGTTTTGGCGACAACGTTTCTGATTGTAATCGAGGCCTAAGTCACTTCCACTGCTTTTTTTCTTCCATTGGTATTTATATAGCTGCCTATTTACAAAGTTCTCTTTCCTCCGTCCTCCGTCGTTCCCTCACTGCCGAGTATCGTGAAAGTACACCGACAATCAATCTTCTCCACTGCACTTTGTCTTTGGCTAGGTGGAATGCGACGCTCACTGGTACTGCCAGATTTTCAGTCACCTGGTCACACCATCGTTTCGAACTTCAACCACAAGGCCATTTGCTCTCTATCCTGGCCGTAACAATCACTCTCTCTGGACTACCAGCGCTTCTGCGTGCAATGTGACCAAAGAAGTCTTTGGTTCTGTTTACTGTGCATTCTGCAATTGCGACAGACGGAGGATAAGCGTTTGTGATTTTGCGAGGCGGTAGGTCAAACCATTTGGCTACTGTGATGACTATGAATCAGTATGGATAATTATCAAAAAAAGAAATATTTTCATAATTCCTAATCTTGAGTGAAATTATACCTACATATACTGTTACTATCAACTTTGCTACAACAGGAGTTTAAAAAAAAGTAATAAAAAATGTTTATTCATTATAATTATTAATACAAAGATCGAACACTTAGAAAAAATTCCTTCGATCCGGCGAAATACTCATAGATTTCTCATAGATGGCGCTACCGCTGAAGTCGTTGACAACCAAATACAAAGAAAGATCCGACATAGAAACATTCGTGAGGTTTTGTTCCGTTGGCATAGCGTCTGCCACGGTTTGCTGGGAGACGTCGGTTCGAATTCGGTCGGACCGAAGGAATTTTTTTTAAGTTAATCTTTGTATTAATAATTATAAGAAACTAGTGGAGTAATTTCATAAAAAAATAATTGAATATCAATTCAATAAAATAATTAATGTTTATTTATTTTAATTTAGGCCTAGTTTACAATTCAGGGTTCGAAACTCATTTTAAGTAAATATATACTTGTGCTAGAAGTCCCGCTCTGCCACATTAGGACTACAGGAATATCTAGTGTAATTACTTTTACTTAACAGTGACTTATGTTTAGTTATATTAAAAAATGGTTCAATTTCGTCATAGTTTAATAATTGTAGTCATTTTATTGCAGCGTTTTTACAGTCGTAATAATTCATTAGATAAAATTGTAATATTTTATTAATTTTATTGTAGAGATAGGCAAATTGTGTATAGAACTGTTTTCTAGCAAAGTTGTATTTATTTGTTGGAAGGGCACTATTAGATCGTTACTTCTTTTATTTAAAACTTTTTGGTCAAATATCTATGGAGCTTACCGACCACTTGCAATATATACATTGACTTACAATTATATGGACGTCGGGTCCGCGTTAAAAAGTGTCCGAACTTATAGGGCGTTAAAATCGTATACAGAGCGTCATTCACGCTTTAGTCTTCGTTTGTTCGACTGACAGCGAAGCAAGCAAAATTAGACAGTACTGCGATGACATTACAATTGAAATTCAACGTTTTAGCTTTTTCATATTCCTTTACATGTCACTACGTTTAAATAGATTGACTTGGGACATTTTTTTCGTGGTTTTTGTATTAGACCCGTCGTCCATTTATTTGTAAGTCAATGAATATATATATATATATAATTTCCTTGCCGAAAGAACGTTACTAAATCGGTAAAGTTCTGATGTGGGGAAAATAAATGAGCCCTGTTCAGTCCCACATCACCGCTATCGGACATGTGACGAAACTGGAATAACCCGTCGACTTCATTCAACGCCGCTGCGTACCAATTTCCAAACGAGCAACACAGGATTCAAATCCTGTACATTAAGAGCGGATTTAACCGTTCCGGACTTATGTACTAGAAGACATTAGACTTTAATCAGGCTGATTTAAATGTAACAGTATTCAGAACCAACAAATAAACCTTTCTAAGTACACAACAAGCACAAGAACACAATTCGACTTAAAAAGTTTTCGAGGTTGCCACACGTTGCAAATTAAACGACTTTTTCCGGATCTAAATGGCGTATATTTGTTTTGAACTGAGATAATTGTAACTTTTTTTATATAAAAAAACCGGTTTCAAAACTTCATGGAATTACTACTATTAGGCAAGTTTTATTATCTCCTAGTTTGCCACCTTTAAACGAGGATATTCAATTTTCAATGGGACCAATACCGAGGTACCCTCTTTCCAACAAAAAATCATCAAAAATTTTTTTTAGTGCATGGTATAGGGACAAGAAGAATTCTTTTCAGTGATTTCCAGTCATTGAATTTTTCCCAAAAAAGATACATTATTAACCGACTTCAAAAAAAGAAGGAGGTTCTCAATTCGTCTGTATGTTTTTTTTGTATGTATGTTACGCTATAACTCCGTTTGTGAACCAATATTGATGATTATTTTTTTGTTGGAAAGAACGTACCTCAGATGTGGTCCCATTTAAATTTCAAGAAAATATTCCACCTCTAAGGGTGGCAAACTAGGGGATGAATGACTTCTGAGGTTGGTTTTTTAACCGGAGGTTAGGTTACGTTATTTTAGTTTAGAATCCAAACTCGTGTAAAAACTTACAAGGGCTTGCATTGTACTAATGAAAAAGAACTTCGAATTCAATTTCGCCATTGATATGGGGAAAGATTCAATATCTTTAGAGCTGTCAATTGTGCATGACGCGGCATCACCGTGATGCGGGTCGCAGAGCAAGAGGGGCGAGGAGCGTTTGAGTTTCTCACTAATGGAAAATTTACATAATGGGCCCCACCCAAATTCGATTTATTGTGAAATGAACTCGGTATGATTTGGGTCGTCTAAACTTCCAGTAGCAGTAGAGCTGAAAGAGTTGGTCTAGGGAAATGCCACCTTAGTCCGTCCCTCGTTACTGGTGGACTCGAGATGGCGGCGTACGTGTTCCACGTCTGCCTCTCAAGATTGCTGAAAAGCGAGATGGAGTTCGGCGCCCAGTCGGACCAATAACCGTCGGAGTCGCGGAAAAATGCGTAAGCGTCCCCGTGAATTTGGCACATAGAGAGGAGATGGAACACCGTCAGGTTTTAGTCGGTAGGAGTCCGACATAACCCATCGCCTCCCCCAGTAACCATAAGGACTTCCTGACGTACCTATTTCAGCCGCCAACCATTGATGTAATCATTATTGCTTTTCAGTTTTGAAGAATAAAGGGGCTGGTGAAGTTACAGTTACACATGGGACACTTTTTACGACACCAAGTGAAAATCACAAAGACCTGAGGGGCACTGCACCCACATCCTTCAAAACCGGAACGCAGTAATGCTCACATTAGTGCTTGGCGCCAGAAATGGGTAAGGTTCCGAATAATATATTTAGATTATCATTACCTAAGTTTAAAACCTACTTTAGAAATATTTTAATTGAAAAGTCATATAACAAAATTGAAGATTACGTGTTAGATAAAGATGTATGAAAAGACGACATGAATCTAGATTCTACACCGATGATTCAAAGTAGTTTAAGTTCAAAAGAAAAGAGCAACCCCTAGGGTTTCTTGCTCGTTCTACTCGAGCATAGTAAACCAGCTGTAGCTTGAAAATCGCGCTTTCAAGTGTAAATTTATTTTACCTATGGAATAATTGATTATTTGACTTAGACTTTCCCTGGACGAATTCGTTCACAAGGAGCTCCATTGCTAATAAAACGTACGTAAACGCGTTTTTTTTATAATATCAAGTGACGGGACGAACAAGTCGTGCGCCTGATGGTAAACTACACGCCTGTCCATATAACAGTTGCAGTGCCACTCAGAGCTTTAAATCGTAAAGATCTGAGGGGCACTGTCACTGCGCCCGCCGCCCTGACACATAAGTTGACAAGTCGCATGTGCCTGTAATTTCACCAGCACCCTTACCCTTCCAAACCGGAAGATAGTAACGCTGACATTACTGCTTGGCGGCTGAAATAGGTAAGGTGGCAGTACTACCCTGGACGAATTCTTTCTCATGGAGCTCTACCACTACTAAAAGGTCTCGGACAGCTATCGGCTACGTTTTACTATTCAAGGAATTTGTATATAACATATTCCGTGTGGACATAATGATGCACACACACATAATACACCATAAATGACACCCAAACTGACGAGAGAAACAAATGTAGGCCATTCAAATATTTCTGCCGGCCCGGGAATCGAACCTTTCATGGTAACCGTTCGGCCATGGAGGCAATTAGACAATGTGCGTCAAGAGATAATTTTAGAAGTTGCTCATCGGAATGCAATAAAGCTCGTCTTCGGAAATATTAATTTAAAAAGTCTCCAAGCAACCGGCCAGCGTATTTGTACTGCCAGTCGGGGTACAAAGCCCTAGGCGAAATTAAATTTTCATAAAGGCACTTACATCAAAATGTCCACCAAAAGGTTCTTTATGATTAGTACCCTGCCAAGCCAGGAAACTGGGATAATCAGGGAGCGAAAGAAACACGTACGTACTCAATAACTGCTGTATTCAGAGAGACCAAAAAATTATTTTTTTTTCGTAACCGTCATAAGCACTTGGAACTACCCTCATACTTTATTGTGTATCTTTATATTTATTAGCGTGCTTTACACAGACACTCGATCGGGCTTGATTGCTGTAATAAAGACATTTCAAAAACAAGGCACAGACCACGCCACTTAAGCTATATTTATATTTTAAATTAGCTCACTTATATTTTGTACAGGATTGTTATAAAACCAGATTTCTATAATGGAATAGTTTCACATAAAGGCATCGATATCATTATGCACATCCAGTACCTTTAAATTACATAATATATATAGATAGATAGATATATAAAAACTTGTTACCATATTAGTAATTCTTATTTGTTTGTTTTTTACAATTTTTTTAGTTTTTTTTTATGTATTAGCATTATTAAGCCTGAAACAAAGTTCGTTATTTTTATTCAAAAGCCTGAGTTTCATTTATGACGTTCCTGAAGAAAAAAAAAATTTGGATTAATAATTATAACAAACTAGTGGAGTACTTTCACATAAAAATAATTCAATATCAATTCAATAAAAATTTAAATATAACGATTAGCGACATCTCTAGCCGGGGCTGGTAGCTGTAAAGGTATCTAACTGGGTGACAAAATATCATAGATTTCTCATAGACGGCGCTACGTCTAAAAAGTCGTTGAAAACCTAAATACACGATATGACGCAAGCATACAGAAGAATTCGTGAGGTCCGCTGGTTCGTTCCGTTGCTTAGTTGGTATAGCGTCTGACACGTCGGTTCGAATCCGGCTGGATCGAAGGGTTTTTTCTGAGTGTTCGATCTTTGTATTAATAATTATTAAAAAAAACTATTTTATTAATTTATTTCTAATTAATGTTTTCAACCAATAATCGTATTTATGGGCAATTTCTGCACATTTTCTGACACTCATAAGTAGTGAATAGGCAGTTTTGGGCGAGCGTTTAGTGCGCTAATCTATAGAAGATAAGTATAATAAATAACACGTCTTTAGTGATTCTAAGACTGGATGGGCTAAGACTGTAACAATGGGACACTAAAGGTATGGTCCCATACAAAAAAAACACATTTTATTTTTTTTCCTATTAAACTATTACATTTATGGCAAAATGCGACTTGATAATATGTAATAAGGACAAAAGGGTCTCTCGATTGACATTTTTTTAGAGAGGTATCGTGAAAAAAAAAAAGTTCTATGTCCGCAATATTGCAGATCCGACCCACTGTGCGCTGCGCCCATCAGTCGCGCGCGCAAAGGTGCACTCCAACACGCGCCAGTTTCACGCGGTCATCTTGCTCTATTAGCCTTTACACGGACGCTCTTTCCGTTGTACCAAAAATGTACACGAGCAATCGCGCGCGACAGTACGTTAGCTTAAAAAAAATTGAAACAGGTAATCGCGCACTATTGCGAATGCAGGCATTCCCGCGCGTAGTCCTGTACGCTCCTGATCATGCGCAATAGAGTGTGTAAAGGGGGCTAGTACGTGGACAACAATAACAGTCAAATTACATTGATAAATGTTACATAAGTTCTGTACCAGATTGTAACCCTATTATGTTGACGCATCCTCATAAAGTAACAAGAAAGATCTACTGTTCATTATATGCTGACAATTTACTTACTTAATTAATATACTTAATAAATACAATACCGACATGAATTTGGGTGAATACCTATTAAATGCTAGGCGAGTTACTACTCTTTTAAATATTCTGGCTCTTGAGTCGAAAATATCCAGTTTTTCATAGATATCTCGTTGTAAAGACGACACAGTTCTATCAGAGCATTATAAAAGTCTTGCTAGATTTTTGGGGGGTTACGTCTTGTGCAAATATTCATTTTACTTAAAAAATGTGGCAAAGAAAATAATTAAAATTAGTAATAATAATATATATTCACTTTCGCAGGCCAGATACAACCCTACAGGATAAAACAAACGCATACATTACACACAGAAGGCAATAACTGAAAAAAATAAATAAATACGCAGAATTCAAAGATGAAGTAACTAGAATTTAGTGAAAGAAAAAGTAATAATAATAATAATAATAATAATAATAATAATAATAATAATAACTTTATTTATAGCCATTACAAATACTATAAAAATAATTACAGTAATATGTTTTAAGTAATTGATTGGTTGCTAACCAGCCAGGCAACGTCCAGACCCCACAAAAGGATTCAACCTGTGTTAGCGGATAGTACTGCTGCCACCACGGCGGGAAAGCATCAATCTTAGTTGTAACAAACAAATGGCTTAAAAGTAAACTAAATAAAACTCTGTAGTCCCAAAACTAGTACAATAAGACTAAGTATATGACGTACTGTCTTTTCTACAATAGGCGATATTCCAAATTATTTTCTCATCATCATCATCATCATCATCACCGTTATCATCAACCCATTTGTACGTCTCACTACTGGGCATGGGTCTACTCTCAGGTGAGCCTTTAGGCCATAACCTTCTTCAACGAGCAGCTTTCATCACGATGTTTTCCTTTGAAATAAAATTTCGCACATAAATTTTGAAAAACTCAGGAGGTGTGCAGCCGGATTCGAACCCAACGGCCTCTGCTTGCGAGGCGATAGTTTTAACCATTAGGCTACCACGGCTAATAAATTATCTTCTCCGTAGCTTCGAATTATTAGATTTTAAAGAAACATTCCCTTACAAAATAGCAATCTTAAATGCATTCTGCAAATTGTCAGAAAATTCATGCAGATGAAGACCAAACAGATTCTCGTCCTCAACATAGACACAAAAAATCCAGCAAAAGACTGACAAAAGGAAAATAATAATAACAATTTCTGGTTGGACTTCTGTGGTGTGTGGCTTTCAGCATAAATACTCCGGTCGATTATATCTTTGCTAAGTAACACTGTCTCTCACATTTAAAAAGTCTTGTAGGGCAAGGGAGAGACGGGAATCTAAAATATATATCCAAAACAGTAATATCAAATGTGATGAAAATCATAAAAATACCAGGGCAACATGACCACATTAAAGTCGCACCGTTCGTCGAAGCTTCACCGCGTCGGATGCGAGGCAGGCGGCCGAATTAATCATCGCTAAATATTAAAAAAAAAGCTGACGTGGCGAACAATTAATTAACGTTAACTTTTGCATAGTCCGAAGATGTGAAAAATGTGCCATTGTTACAGACCCAGCGTTTATTTTTTGAGGTTTGGAATCGAGGGGAGGACGTCTGTATAAGTATATATAATTATATAACGTTGCAAACGATCTTAACAAGAGTTCGCTTCCTGCACATCTAATTAATAAAATCTATTTTTTCCAAGCAATATAGCTCCTAGTCCAGAGAACTACGGCTACCTTACCTATTTCTACCGCCAAGCGGTAATGTGAGTTTTCTTACGTTGCGATTTTGAAGGGTCAGGGTGCTGGTGAAATTACAGGCACGTGGGACTTGTCAACTTGTGACTAGGTGACGGGCTCAGTGGCAGTGCCCTGCATACCATGGCGATTTAAAGCTCTGATTGATACCGCCACTGCTATAGACAGGCGTGTCACTTACCACCTACTCACTCACTACTTGTTCGTCCCGTCACTTGGTAACGTAACAAAAAATTAGAAATGAAACTATTTCATAGGATCTAAATTAAATTTAGTATAATATGCATACGGTTAAATTAAATATTTCACATATAGGTAAATTGGAATGTACTTTAGTAAATTAAAAATAAGATACTTGAATAGGGTTACTTGCATTAATATTAGACAAAACTGGTGGATGACTTCATCATCTCAGTCAGCCGTGACTATAGAACCTGTAAACAGTCCGAAAAGTTGGTGCGTTTCAAAAAATAAATACGCCATCTTGATCTAAAAAAAACCAAAAGGTTTCATTTCCGATCTCAAAAAGCGTAATTTTGAATACTACTAATCTATTTAACCGGGCTGTTTGAATTCTATATCTGTTTAACGAGGCTCTTTGAAGAGATGCGAATCTTTTTACGATATTTTCCTTGCAAGGTTTTCAACGGGAAGTGTTACTTAATTTTAATTAGCAACTCAATTATAGCGATACATTTATGGGAAAACCCCAGTGGGACAATGGTTGTTGCTCATTTGAGAGATCGATGAGTCACATCCCTATTTTCGGCATTACCTTGCCGAGCAGTTCTGCTGGCTCCGCCCAAGCATGTCCTGTAGGATTTTTTTCAGCCCAATGTGGCCTTATGATGACACAAAAATGTGTTTGATGTGTGTGCACAAATACATTACATCGTTATAAAAAGTACAAAAGACGATTTTGACATTTAATAAAATATAAATTTTCGTCCTCTCGCTTTGAAAATTTTGGAGTGATACATGTTGAGAGATAGTACGTCCACTCGGTTCGGGAATTTTGATGGGAGTGACAACGGAACGAAGCAAAGTAAAAATGATGAAGAAGAAGAAAGAAAAAGAACTAGAGAAAAGGAGGTGAATGACGTTGAGAGTTGAGGTCACAACCTATTGGACTGGATGGAACGAGGACAATCCTCCACTGCTCTAACACTGCTGGCCTTGGCTTCGAGATGTAATTAATTAATCAATTAATAGTTACAACGGTGAAGGGCTGCAAAGGCCCTGAAAGAAGCCACCGTAATAAAACTAATAGTATCTCGCATCGTTCGCCGATTCTTGAACCAGAGCCCTTGAATCCGGTCGAACTGCCGTGGAGTACCGCCTATCCCATTTCAAACTTTATCGTTTAGGATTTTAGGCCACAGGAGAGACAAGTCTGAAATAGATATCCGATAAATATAATAGCTATGTGACAACAGTAAAGCGACGGTAAGAAAAACTATTTCCGAAAAGACACTAAGGCCAAATGAAACGTGGTCGTAGAAAACTATAAGGAAATCAATCCGCGTTCAGAAGGACAGAGAAAAGGTGTGGCTTGATAATGATTAATGTTGCCTTCATCGACCACTATGAGGATAGTTTTGACGAGGGCTTTTTAACTGAGAAGTAAATGTAGGATAGAATGAAACGCCAATTCCGAAGTGGGATTTCTTCATCATCGTCACGGTCAATCAACCAATTTCCTTGGCTAAGTTGAAGGATATTAACATTCTTACACTTGCCTCACAGACATTTATAAAAATGTAATTTATGTTAAGAGGAACAGTAATTTCTTTATGGAAAATAGTGACAGACATAACATTAATACGAGGAATAAAAATAAACTACCTGTTCTTGATAGTCGTCTTCACAAAGTCACAAATTAGACGCAAATGATTCCGGGTGATATACAAAATTTCTTTCACGAGGTTTCGAACTATAGTGAAACAAAAACTTTATACTAAAGGTTATTATACAACTTCTGCGTACTTGGATAACGAAAATCCGTGGTAGTAGCCCGTTTAGCTCATTGAGGTAGTCTCGATCTCTGATGTTTCAAAACAAAAAAAAAATATATTGTAAATGTTGAATGTGTACATGTTATTTACAAAGAGCAACCCCTAGAGTTGCTGTAGCTCATTCTTCTCAGGGGAATCTGCCTTACGAATGAGCGGTAGAGTTTAACCAACGTGACGGTTTCAAGTGTAATAATGCTTATCTATGAAATAAAGATTGTTCTGAATTTTGAATTTTGGCTGGGTCTCCTGCAAGGAGTTTTACGCAAATGATAACGGCTTCACACATCCGAGAGGGGCGGTGATTTCTTCTACCGTTAACATGGCATAAATAAGACCAAGCAGGGCAACTCTTGCCTTTTGAGCGCTCAAATGCCTACACGTCGCTGTGAGCTTAGGGTCGTTACATTATTATTTTAGTTGTACTTACAGGTACCTGTAAGTTGTTGGAATAAGGTTTAATTTCACGTGACCGCTATTCGATTATAACCCGATTTGTTTCGGCTTATTGGCCGCTATTTCTATAATGTTATGCAGCGGATTTTTGTGAAGGTGTGCGTATATTTGATGGGAGCGTGTACATTTCATGAATGACCCGTCGCGCCAGCTTGACTCGCGCTGCACGCTGTGATTGGTTGAATTCCATAGGGACAGGTTATTACGCGTTAATTATTGAATATAACTTTTTTAAGGGGTGGAATATGCGCGCTGTTTATTACAATCTTTTGGTAATACGTGGAAAACTTTAGGCAAGCTGGTGGAAATCGCCACACACTTTTCATGCATTTTATGCAAATGAAACTTTAGTACATGATTCACATGACGAAGATAAATTATCGTAAAAAAAATGAACGCTAAGTTCTAGCTTTAATATTGTCTTCCATGAACAATGTTAAGCGTAAACTCAAAGCAAGTGGCGTACAGAGAAAATGTTGACATTTACGACTTCCAAGTCAAACATAGAATAAAGCTGTCTTCGTAAAAGCTTCATGAATTTAGTTATTAAATACACTTTATACTTGCACAAAAGGTCGTTACATTAAATGCACAAAGCGAGATAGAATGTTAAAGCTGAAGCTATTTGTAAGTACATAAAAGGGCAATAAAATATTACAAAGGGAACGTTTCTGCCTTAGAAAAAAGAAATTGTGACTGGAGGGCATGTAGGCGGGGCTGTTAACGGCTATGGGAGCCACTATCACTAGGTGACTTCCTAACGTTGCTTTTATTTTCATCATGTAAAGATTTACTTGCAACTTCATTACTAAAGTTGCAACACTCGAAGAAACCTGTTTACACTTAAAGGTGCCAAGTTTGTAAAGTATTTATAAATATAGAGAAAGTCCTGGTTGAAAGTCGAGGATGCGGAAACTGGGATCATGGAACTCAAGTAAAGTTGGGCGGGACATATAGCAAGGCGACGTGATGACAGGTGGAGCAAGACCTAGACTGATTGGTGGCCAATGGGTAAAAGAAGCGTCAGGTGCCCAGTTGCAAGGTGGGTCGACGACGTAATACGCGTCGCGGAGCGTCAATGAATTTTTCTAGCACAGGACCGTAGTGGATGGCAAAAACATCGTGTGGCCTATACTTAGCACTTGGTGAAATCAGGCTGTGGATGTTGATGATGGAAAAAAGTTAAAACGTTTGGTTATATTTGATTTTTACAAATTCATTTCTTTTTTATGGCATCAAGTGACGGATTGAACAAGTCGTGGTAACTGGCCGCGCAACATAACAGTTGCAGTGCCACTCAGAGCTTTAAATCGCAAATCAGAGAGGCACCGCCACTGCGCCCGTAACCCTAAGACATAAGTTGACAAGTCCCATGTGCCTATAATTTCAAAACCACCCGTACCCTTCCAAACCGGAACGTAGTAATGCCCACATTACTGCTTGGCGGCAGAATAAGTAAGGTGGCAGTATTTCTCTGGATGAACTCATTCGCAAAGAGCTCTACCGCTACTAAATCTACAACCGATCATATTTTCTATTGGTCAAATAGCGTCGAAAAAGTCAGTGCATGCCTTAACAAACATGGTCAAAGCTCTACAGTAATGCGGCTGCCGCAACAATCGCCAGGAGTTATTATTATACTGGACGCGTAAGGTATTGCACTATGAACTGTTTTTTTTTTAATTCTTTTTAAAACAAAGTGAATAGGCATTTACTCAACAAACGGGTAACGTTGTTGGTCACTTCGTCACTTGACATCGGGTGTTCTAGTCAAATATTCGTCTATTTTATATTAAAAAGAAAGTTTATCAAAAAGTTACAGTACAGGAAAGTTTTCCTGAGCAGTAGAAAACTAAACTACAGGATGCACTTAAAGTGTTCTGTTGTATTTTGTTAGAATAAAACTTTTTTAAGATCGCGAGCTGAAACGTCAAAGAGCAATAAGAATAGCGCGAGACGAGTTACTACAACTTTAAGCACAATCAACATTTCTAGCGTATAAATAAATAAAATATATAATCTATGTACAGTATATTTTTACGTTTATTAACCCCCGACGCAAAAAGAGAGAAGTTATAAATTTAAAGCCCATGTTTGATCAGTGTGTTTGAAAGTCTGTATGTTTGCACCGTAGCTCCGAAACAACTGGACTGACGCTTTAAAAAAAGAGTTTTTTATTATTATTTGAAGGCTAATTTCATTGGGATGGTTCTTAGCTATGTTTGATGAACATCTGTCTGCTGTTTAAAGATCGTTAGCTCTTCTCAGTTTGTCTAGATACGTCATAAAATGGGGATCTCAGTCACAAAATGAATGTTTGTTCTAATTCCATTTGACCAATCGACTTAAATTTTGGTGTTCGATGGAAATTCGATGACGTTACAATATGGTAACCATGATCTAATGCTGTAAATGGGACAGTCTGCAGCCTACCCTCCTTTCGATTTACTCACAACAAGACATGAGGACTTTTTGTATCCGAGTTTTTAAAATTTTAATTTAAGTCTCTATATCTACCGCAAAGCACCGCTGTTCTTCGATTCCAGATCAAATCGAGAATGTTTTAAAAAGTCTGGAGTGCATGGTGAGACGAATAAGAGGGCTTGAATAAAAAGATGAATATATGTGATGCAAGACAGGTGTGTTGTGAACAGTGGAAATCGATAGTCTACCCCAATGGAAATCCAAAACCGAGGTAATAAGTGTTCATGTGTGTGAGAGAAAACGGTAACCCCTTGCACACGGCTAGCACACCACACATATATAGGTGAAAATCGACCATGTAAACAGGCTTTTAAGGATTTATTATTATTACAAGGATGGCTTCATTCAGGATCTGTGCAGCTCTTTGTCTATTGTGATCACGACTACAATTCTGAGCCAAGGCCAAAGAACTGACAGACTCCCCTGACTTCGACTGTTGGATATCCTCTGGTTGTGACTTGTGCTTCCCCAGTATGGAGTTCCGTGCACCCATCAAGATGTATCAATTGGGTAAGTTTAGTTTATATAGTTAGAAGATATAATACATTCTCGCACAAATAGTAGTATAGCCGTTAAACTGTGAAGTATAAAGAGCTCGACAAGGTTGGACGCACGGTGGTCAGCCATTTTGTGTCTAAGTTAGCCAGTGTTACGGAACACAGTTAAGCATAGTAAGAGAGTACAGATTCATGGCAGCATCTACATTCTCTGTTATCACTCAGCTTCTTATTATATCGATGGCCTACACTATAATGCTTCTCATCGTGGTGAAAGGAGTTGCCAATCGCCGTCAGGTATTCGCGGATTGTTGTCAGTCGTACAGGAAAGGCTTCTTTCGTGCACTCAGTCAGCTTAAGATCAGATATTTCATAGTGGTCTTTAAGAAAACTCGTTCCCAAACTTTTCTTTTTCTATTTGATTTTTTATTCGGGACTTAATCACGTATTTTAATTACCTCGACGTTTCAGACGTATTGCAACGTCCATGGTCTCGAAGAGGCCGGTGTCAGCATCTTCTAGCCGTCCGAGTTTTTCTAAGTACCCGCACTTGATCTTCATTATTTATTTGTGCACTATTTAGGTTCTCACTGTCTAGTGACACAACACTCACGACATCCGGCGACTTGTCGAGCGATACTTGACATCATTTACATTTTCTGATAACTGGATCCCATGACGATGAAACCTTAAAACCGTCTTGTCGGTTGAAATTACGGTGTTTTTTAATTTCAATAGCTTCATGTACGATTCTACTATAGTGATGACGTTCTGTAGAAAGGATCTTGGGATTATGAAGCTCAATCCAGTAGTTTGGTCCTGATTCCAGCAAATGCTGACGGTTCTTAACAGGCGCGATGTGTTCTTAAACTCTTTCCGCTAATAGAACTCCCACAACTGCAATCAATCTTATAAACGCCCGGAGATTGAGATTACATCTTTAGCTGATCCGACATGCCCCGCGTCCTTATATAACGGCGTAAACACTGTTTTTATAGAGTACTTCTTTAATACTGTACCGATTTTGTCCGTTATTTCTTTCACGTAAGGCATGAACGCTGGTTGTTCTTAAAACGTCAGGACGTTTCCCTTTCGGCTTTCCGCCGTGGTGATGAAACGACGAGGTAATTAAAATATGTTTTATAAGTGATTACGTCCCGAATTAAAAGACAAATAATGTGTGAAAATCGTTTTTCTTTTATATATATAATAACTCTTTATTGCACAAAGAAAATATACATGAAACACAAGTTATAAAGGACATATACAAAGGCGAGCTTATCTCTAGAAGAGATCTCTTCCAGCCAAGCCTAGCCTAGGTGAAAAATGAAGTCTGCGGGACTAATTATTGTACAATAAAATTAAAATTTAAATGTGAGTAAAAAAATTATATATATATATACATATAAAGGATGATAGTATATACATATGACAGACATACACACCGACATGAACTTTATATACATAAATACAAACATAAGCAGAATATATAGTATAATCTAAACAAATTACTACTCTATAATATATGTTACCTATAAGCTATCTAAAGCGTTCGACAGGTAGTGCTCTTTTAATTTATGCTTGAAAGATGCCACCGATGGACTGTATATATATATCTGCAGTGTAGTTTATATAGAAAATTATTTTTTTTTCAAATGTGGTACCACCCCCTGGTCAGCTTCAACGCTCATATTTTTGTGCCCATAGTCAGAGCTTCTCTACACTGTTTAGCACTGCGAACTCCATGCCATTAAAGATAGTCCGTTGGGATTGAAAAATTTGAGAGCCATTTTTATCGTGACAAACCAAAACACTGCAAGGTTCAATAGTGTATTGTAATTTCATAACAACAAGAATCTTTTGACTGTTATCCAGGGAAAGGAAATTAATTAGTTTTTCAATTGAAAAAGATTATTTTCCAAGGTAAAATTATAATAGCTGGACAGATTTCTTTAATATCTAATGTACAATGTAAGTTAATTTTTATGTTAGTAACCTCAACAATTAAAAAAATCGAGTGTTTTGGTTGACACGGGAAGCTTGACAATGGATAAAGCTCGGGTATTCAGTAAATGGCGGTTTCGTCTGATGTCTATTCCATTCGTGATTCGTCCAAGACACAGGTGGCACAGACATGGGTGAAACCGCTGAACCCTCAAACTTTATTTCTTCAGAAAAACGATATTCAATCAAAACCTTTTTCCTACAGTTCACATACCTTAGTAACTCCTATAACACGATTTCTTCGCTGGTAGTTAACGTGCGAGCGAGCAGGTGCGGGTAATATTCGAAAAGGTACCGAATTTCGGACAACAAACCTTCGTCAAGACAAATTGTGTGTTGCGGAGCCACCTATAGCGAGGATTACATTTTGATTCGACCTGCCTTACGAATGCGTGACTCTTTCTCATTGGTTTGGGGGTTTGACAACTAAGTGCATGCAAATGCCTCATGGCTCAAAAATCTCAGAGTTTGGATTGACTAAAAGAAAACGCTTTCTAGCTTCCTAAAAAAAATTGCAGTTTGCTTCTAGAACAATTATTATAATCGGTGGATGATTTTTTTCAAATATAAAGACTGAGTCACAAGTCGATTTCGAGAGTCGTATTATATAATGATTAAATTATATAACATATTCTGTTTGCATGCTCTTGTTTGTAACTGAGTAGTAATTCAATCCATTATACGTCCCACTGCAGGGCACGGGTCTCCTCAACGGAGAGGGATTATGTCATTGCGGATTGGGGACTTCACACGCTGTCCAAGGGTTATGAGCCTTCTTCGACATACAGATTTTATTACGATGTTTGCTTTTACCCTTCAGCGAGACGTATAGTTACTAAAGGTTCACAAAAAAGTAGGTACATGCTCGACAAACGGACTCAAACTTTTGACCTCTCAAATGAGAAGAAGCAGTTCCACGGCTAGACTACCACAGCCATTTTGATCGCCCTATATTTAAGTCGAATTTAATTCAGTTTTTAATTGATCACATTCTGTTTTAATTTGAATGGTCACCAACATCTAGTAGAAGACAGGAGAAGAAGAACAAATACTTTGTGCAACAAACTTGCGGCAACTTGGCAATTTGACCAAACTGTATTAGCTGTAGTAGATCGGCTGACAGGTTACTAAGTGGATTAAGGTTGCATGCGATTGTTAACCGCCCACTCACACCATGCAGTTAAAGTCAATAGTAGTAATTGAACTTTAGACCTAGTTCCTTGGAATTACTAAGACCGTAAATAAATACTATCGTGAGACCGTTTAGTTCCGGAGAAGCATAGGATATAAACTATATAGACTGGCTAGACAGCCTCTTTCACAAGGAGCTCTATTGCTACTACAAGTATCGTTTTTCGTTTTTCATACCGATTAAAATTTCGGTCATGTGTGCCACCGGCGTTATGTTTTGAAATCAATTGTGTCAGTTATCCAGGTGCACCTAAAGGGTGTGATATGTATGCGTTGTAATAGACAATGTCATCTTCCACATCATTTGCATGTGAAAAAAAAGACTCAAGGCCAGTTTATGCAATTGCGGCTACTGGTGTTAGCGTGAATGCATTGCGGTGCCGGTCTATTTGTGCAGGACAGCGAAGCGGAAGCTCGCGCGTGGTTCGTACCGCGCCTGCACTTCCGCGGGCTGTTATGGCGTTCATTACCAGCTAAAGTGAGCTTGTTCATTTGAAACGTTATGAGTTATAAATCACCTATCATCACCATCAACTCAATACACGTCTCACTGCAGTGCACCGCAAGAGAGAGAGGTATTGCGGTTCAATAATCACAATTGTACGTAACCTTAGAACATAGCATGTTAAGCTTGACACTTTAGGCTTTAGATTGTAATCTGAATGGATCAGACTGCAAATAATAGCATTAGGGTACGTCAACGGAATATTCAGACTCTTCTATATTTTATATGTAGGTACTGTAGTCTAGGCTCTACTCTATGAGTAGAATCACTGGCTGAATGAATAGTTTTGTAATTAGAATGTATTTTGAAAAATGAAATAAGAAAAGAAGAGAACATCTTGATATAACGAAATATAACCCAACACTGAAAGTTTGTAAAAAAGTGCAATAAAGTAAATTGTGAAGATTATTCCAGTTTAAATACATAAAAGTACCTCTCGCTACGCATCCCAAGCTACGCCCCAGTTACAAATGGTGGATATAATATATCTTTTACTAGTGAATAGAGTGTTTCTCTATTTATTTGAGAAACAAAAAGATGAAACAGTCTTAGTCAAGAACTCATAACGTGAAATTTGAGTCAAACCGTTCAGGATCTCTTTAGGAATACTTTTTAAAAATATTTTCTTACTCAGCAGTCATTCCAACTTCTTCAAGGTCACAAAATTGTTTACCTGAAAAAATAAAACAGTAAATTAGTACCATGTTTTGCTATAATTTCCCAACTTCAACATAACGTAAAAGTGGTTTGGGTCACTCAACGAGTCAGGTGATAAAGCCACAACGCTTCACTGCCTTCGGTGTGTTGTGGTGTACCGCAACGTTCGATAAACTGGGTATAGATCGACAATTGGCCGGATTTACATGAGACCCATTGATAAAAGTCGGCTCATGCATTTTTATGTACCTAATGTTCTGTTCAGAATTTATTCTCACCCAAATCGTTCCTGTTCTTTCAGTTTGCACAGGTAAATCGTTCGCGGGAAATGAATTTGGAATAATGATGACTGTTATTACTTGGAAAGAGGGATGAAAATCTTTAAAAAATATGAGCTATCCAGGAGTTAACAATAAGAAATATTTTCAAGTGTTATTATTGCAGTAACAGGAATCGTGTCGACGGATCAAATCTCTGTGGTGACATGGATCTATGATTTTAATGAACGGCGAAGAAAAACATTCTGAAATTTTAAATGGACTGTGGCCTAAACACACTCTTTAGAGGAGACGTGCAACAAATTCATACTTCTCAGATTCCCAAACCCGTAACCATATAATAAATATCGATAAACCATAACTACGAACTATATCATAAACCAAAATAGGAGTCGCTACGCAGTCTATAAACCCGTATCGTTCGGCCTGGAATCAAGCGGCCTATATCTGACGAGGTGGGGTGTTATTTCACTGCAACACCTGCAGGGAGCGTGAATTGCGCGAACCTGTGATTAACCGTCCTAAAGAATAGGGATGGCACCTGAGATTTGTAATTTGAAAAGAAAAATATTTGACATCAATATAAAAACAAAAATTTCTTTGATCCGACTGGACACGAACCAGTGTCTGTTGTCTCACCGTGGCTACCGCTCTTATCAACTGAGCTACTGATCGAGTCAGCAAGTCTTACGAATTTCTCTCTCCAACTCGCTTCCAGCGAACCGTTTTCGCCTCTACAGTCTCTTCATACATGCCAGTTTATTCTTGGTACATTTAGCCCGGCGTATTTTTAAGGAACTTCTCGAATCTGATCGAGATATGGACGTCGTCGAGGTGTACCTTTGCCCTCGTTTCCATCCAAATTCGTTATATAAATTTGTGCCGGCAATCTACTAACATCCATCATTTTTATGTAGAAAGTTTTGATGTTAGAAGAATCATGTAAGCAAAACATTTTGAATATTTTCTCTGTGTGTGACCTTCTGGACCGATCCTTCGGTTTTATTAAAATTATACAATGGACGCTTGACCATCTGATGTTTAGAGACGACGTGACCTTGAATGTAGTTTTCTGGAAAATTAGATGCGGGTGGTGCATTCCTATCCTTTGCCGTACTCATTAGGAAAGAATATGCAAAGAGCTTTATAAGAATGAGTCAGAGAAGAGAGAGGACACGCCGCTACACGTTGACGTATCTTCTTCCGTTGCATTGCAGGCGATTTTCCAACAAAAATGGGTAGTCTGATGTGCCGTTGTCCGTACATCAACGACATAAGGATGGTGTGTTCCGGACTTTCTAGTCGACCGAAGAAAGAATGTCAAGATGGAACTGAAGTAAACAGTTCTTGCGCACACTGTTCGAAATGCAACCGATAGCAACGAGGCTACTTTTCTGCGATTGTCAAGATCTTGTAGCTTCGATTCCACAATAGAATAGTTGGTAATAAGTCAAGAAACTAGATTGTCCTTCAAAGGTCGTAGCTAGGGCTGCGTCTGTAATATTCAGACATTCCTATTAGGCGGTACTATAATAAATTATAACGACAACTACTGGCTTTCCATCGACGTTGCCGCACCCCAGTAATGATAATAAAACTTTTATAGGCCATATTAGTGATGACTGTGTATTGACCATTATCTAGCTGGTAAACAGTTATAAAGTAGCATTTAAAACTTATCGCGGGGCACGGGTCTTCTTTAAGGAGAAAGTCAGCTATAGAGTTAAATAAATTTATTGATGAAAAAAAACTATTTTTGCCGCCAAGCAGTAGTGTGAGCATTAACGCGTTCCGGTTTTGAAGGGTACGGGTGCTGGTGAAATTACAGGCACATGGGGCTTGTCAACTTATGTCTCAGGATGTCGGTCGGTAATTTAAAACTCTGAGTGGTGCTGCATCTGTTATGGATAGGCGTGTCGCTTACTATCAGGTGCACGACTTGTTCGTCTTGTCACTTAGTTATTATAAAAAAAATCAAATAGGTAGGACAATATAAATATGACAATGTGATTAAGTAAGCAGACAGGAGGTTACATATTAATAACAGTTTAACATTGATTAAATTGAAGTTAAATCAATAAAAAGAACATTAAGAACACAAAACCAAACTCGAACTGCTCGACAAACCTATATTACTAAGAAATTACAAGAAAAGAATTAAAACAGTGACAGTTGACTATTTTTTTTTTGTTTCAAATTAGTCCGTAGACAAAAAAAAAATAACCGACCAGATCCTGAAAAAAACAGCATTTGGAGATTTTACAAATTTCGAAATTCACCACTAACCTCTCGAGTATTAAAACCTTCTAAAGTAACAGTAGAGCATCTTGAGAAAGAGCTCGTCCAGGGAAGTACTGCCACTTACCTATTTCTGCCGCCAAGTGGTAAAACGAGCACTCCTGTGTTTCGATTTTGAAGGGTAACGGTGCAGGTGTTTACAGGCACATGGGACTTGTCAACTTATGTCTCTGGGTGACGGGCGCAATGGCAGTGCCCCTTCTTTCTCCTCTCTATCTCCATCTTTGCAACTGGTATGGACAAGCGCACGACGTAACTTGCTATCATAAACACTCATATCATATCACTCTATGTCACTTACAATAAGAGCGTTTCAAAGTACAACGTGTCAAGCATGGTATGTACCACTTCTGAGTGAATAAGAAGAGAGATATACCGATGATTAAATTATGGTCGAAAAATAATATAATTTTTGACGTGACAACCCTACTAAGCAGGCGACGACAACGGCTCCTTGTAAACATTTATCCAGAAAAATGTCGTTGGAAAAACACGGGCGCTGCAAATTTAAATCGCGAGCACGATTTATTCCTTTGATTTATTATTTTCGATCTTGCGCTGTTGTACTTACAGTGCAGTTTTTTTTCTATATAAATAAACGGTTACAGCTGCACGAGTATCCACATTATGATAATGATAGTTTGTTGAATTATTGAGACGTTCACAATAGAGCAGACTGTACAAAGTGTTAAAATCGGCACTGGATTACCGTGCACTGAACTGACAACATCAGATGATGGCTAGTTTATTTTCGTTTATTTTATTTAATATCCTTGCTTTTTTTTAATCCAATGGTAAAATTTAGTATAAAGTTTTATCTGTTAAGGAGGTATCGTAGTTTATGCCTCAAATAAATGACTATTAATTAATTTAAAAAATGTATCAACGTGATGTACGAAAAAGTCATACGCCTGTTGGTAGGCGACACGCCTATCCATAGCAGTTGTAGGGCCACTCAGTTTTAATTCGCATATATTTGAGGGGCACTGCCTCTGCGCCCGTTATCTGGAGACATAAGTTAACAAGTCGCATGTGCCTGTACCGCACCACCTTTACCCTTCAAAACCGGAACGCAGTAATGCTCACATTTACTACTTGACGGCAGAAATAGGTAAGGTGGCAGGTACTACCCTGGACGAACTCTTTCACATGGAGCTCTACCACTACTAAAAGGTCTCGGACTGAGCTATCGGCTACGTTTTACTATTCAAGGAATTTGCATATAACACATTCCGCGTGGACCATATAACACACCTTATGGTGGCAGTACTTTCAACAAGAGCTCTACTGCTACTGTTAGGTTTGGTAAACCAAACTCAAGATCGTTCAGAAACAAAACTAAAATTATTTTTTTTTTATTGACAAAAATATAGGAAAAATACTTATTTACTAATTACAAACTTCGCTCACAAAAGCCCTTCCGGCGTTATCCGCGGCGAAGGAGTCCAGTCTATTTAAGTAAAGATATAATAGAGCAAAAATCTTAGAAAAGTAACTTAATTACTTCTAGACAGGTACAAAAACATGCTCACTTACATGTGCGTAAGCATAATGCGTGATTTTTGATGACAAAGCGTATTTATAAATGGCATATAATAACAATTAAGCAAATTACAAAATAAAGTTTATATCTTCAGTTTTCATAAAATGTTTCTTAACGTATGATTTATAGTGTTTGTTGTTTTGATAATTACATATAAATTCCTCACTCATTTTGTTCATTAATGCAGGCAACAAATTTTTCCAATTTCTTTTTCCATAATAGTTATTGAATTTCGGTAGTACGAATTTCGTTTGATTAATTACTTTTCTTAATGTAGTGTGACGAGAATACGGGGTAATCTTTGTGAAGTTATGACATTTATTAATAGGGCAGTTTTTAGTTTATTGTGATCAGTTAATATATTACAGTATTTGAATAGTTCAGTTTTATTATCTACAAATTTGTGTTGACTTTTTTGGAACAATTAGACGTAGCAATTTTAGTTGTAATTTGTAAATATTTTGCATATGTGTTTAATACCCTAGTTCGTAGTCAATTTGTAGTTGTAGTGGACTGTACTATTGCTCGGAATCTGGGGATCTAGACTCGTTCACGGTCCGATATAATTACTGCGAAATAAGTAATACTCGACTATATTATAAGACAATGTCAAGTATGAAGCTTTATTCGCATCGTATAATCAGTAATTGTTTCAGGGAACGCGACCGGCGTTGTAAAGAGCCTGGGCAACGCTGATGATATTCTGATACAGTTTGCCATATTAAAAAAAGAACACACAGTCTTCAAATCGCAGAAGATTCTTAATTAAGTAAGTAGTTAAGTAAGCTTTAAAACAAATTATTTATTTGTTGTAAATATATTTGCACGCACACACACACACATGCACACTACAACTCATATAAGCTTGTAAAGGGACTGCTGCGAATTTTGACAAGCTATCAATGATACGTGCCACCGCCTGTTAAATAAAGATCCATGAACATATGTTGTGTGGGTTAAGTTGGAGTTTCAGTTGTCGTTAATAGTAGTCTTGTAAGGTTTTTGCTCGGCATTAAACGTCTCATTTTTATAATAATTAATTCCTTTACAAAACGTCCTTCTCTGACGTCCCATTCTTCTCTTTTATATAGACAAATGCAGCAACTCTTCCTCGCTTCTCTTAGAGTTGTCATCAACAATTATCAATTTTACTATTACACGATGAATATTAATCAATTTACAAATAGCGCCGCCTATTCGTCACCAATATTATTATTTATTAACAACGCCATCTAGTAGCAGTGGGCGAACTATTTACTAATTTGGATTTATTATGTGTTAGAATAGGTGTACAGATGGATAGTGCTGGTAGAAAGGGACTACAACGCCCACTTCCAAGGCCCTAATTTATTACCCGACATCCTTTTAAGAGTTAATTATAATAATGTTCCTATAGTTATTTCCTGAGCTTTGAGTAATGTAATCAGTGAATTTCCCAAAAACAAATCCTTTATTATTGTAGCTGCGTAAATGTTATTAAAACAGAATACTTTCAGAAACTTTTAACTTTGTAAACTTAATTTGCAGGTTCGCTCTTCTTTTAAACTTTTATTGCGCATTTTTGGTCGTAGTCGAGTTGTTATAGGTTTTAAATAAAAACACAGTTACAATTTTGATATCGAGTTTTAAGTAATGTTATTTAAACCTAATTCGTTGTTGGTGGGGCGTAGGCGGTTGTTTTTTACTCTTTGTAGATTCTAACAGTAATAATTAAACGAATTCTGACAAGTCTCTGTTTATTAGGTACTTCTGGCGAGAGCAGAGATGGGCAGTGGATTAAAACCCTATCAACCCGCCCGAGATTTCACCCAAAGCGGTTTTGACCCACTTCTGACCAAAATCGTGGACAGAAGCGGCGAATATGGATTCAGGTATAATTTGTAATAATAATGCACACACTCATAGTCCCGCACTAGGGGATCCCTATATCGCGGGTGCCATGGACACACACATAGACAACCACAAATTACATCCAAACTCACGAGAGAAATGAATGTAGGCCATACAAATATTTCTCCCGGCCTGGGAATCGAGCTCAGGACGTCTGCGTGGCAGTCCAGCGTGGTAACCGTTCGGCCACGGAGGCAGTTGTAAATATGGCAGCAGTGGTATTTTATGAAGATAGCCAGCTATTTTTATTCCACGTATTAAACTCTGCTTCGTTATCACGATTTTTCATAAAAAGAATACTATTAAATAATATTTAAAGTACTATAATATATTTTTTCTCTATTATTTCAAGTGGTTTTTTGGAATTTATATGCGAAATGTAATATGCAATTTGCTATGAGGTTTTCGGTGATGGAAAAAATGCCGTGAATGTGTGCAGGTTCTCCTGCACACATCCGCAAGGCGTTATAATCATGTGTGTGAAGTTTCCAATTAACAGTGGGCCCGCGTGTGAGCTATAGCCTCAGCCCTCCCACTGTGAGAGGCCCGTGTCCAGTAGTGAAACTATACATAGGCTAACTATTTATTATTTTTTTTATTTGTAACATCTCCATTTGCAGCACGGTAGAATCTATTCGTTATTCTTTCAATTTTATAACACACCTCTGCTGCCACATTTATAACTGCGTCTATGGTCGAATGGTTACCATGCTGGATTGTCACGCAGCTGTCCTGACCTCCCAGACCGGGAGAAATATTTGTATGACCTACATTTATTTCCCTTGTTATCTAGGTGTGTGTCCATGGCACTCGCGATACAGGGTTTGTCGCCCTAGTGCAGGGCGAAGAGTGTGTGCGTTACTTTTGATTCGACTGTTAAAAAAAATTGCCAATGACAAGTATGTAAATATTAAAACCGGTAAAATTGTACATTTGTTATTACACATGTGTGTACATGAACTGTTGAAATCGTAACCTTCGCTGTACTTTCGCCGTTGCCGGCTAAAATTACTGTCTGAATTTCAAGCTCGTAAAATGGACATAAATTTGAGAAATCAATAAAGAGCCTATAAGAGTGGGAGGCAAAATGACCGCCTTTGCGCCAGCCAGAATCGCTACATTTTGATTATTATTGGTTTCATGTTTTTCTCTGGCCGTAAAATGTGATTGAAAAAAGGTGGAGTTAACTTTGGAACATCCCGGAACGTTACCAATATTAGATACACTGCTCTCATTATCATAACTAACGTAATCAACATTTTAGCGAAATTTAGTTATTAACATATCTGGAATCAGCGAAATAAGATCTACAACTCCCTATAAGCGGTTTTTTTATATCTTATTTAGTTTCAGTTTTATTAAGTAAGTAAGTAAGTAAGTAAATTCTTTATTTCCTCCACAAATTTGTAACAACTTAAGTAAACATAAGAGATATTAAATTAAAAAAAAAAAACATGACAGGAAAATTTGTACAGGCTGGAGCCTAAACTAGGATACCCTGTATTTTAGGTCACCAGGCCTCCACCTCCAGAAATTCTGATCAATATTAATAAATCTATATTAACAAGTTACATGTATACTTAATTGGAAAAAAGAGTGATAACAATAATATACAGGGTGTAACCGCAAGGTGTAGTCATATTAAAGGAGCCAAACCTATACTTGATCTAGACCCTCTGTGCAAAATATCAAATAAAAATAAGTGACTTTTAATGTTGATATAACTTTAATTATGTTTGTATAAATAGTGATTGTCCGAAACAACCACTGCGTCACAACTCTATTGCTAGTTACGTTACTACGACTTCACAAATTCATTAATGAAACCTGGGCGGCCGCAAGCGGGGCGAAAGAACAGCTGACTACAATTGAAATGCCACTGTAAAAACATGATTTGAATATGTTGATAACACGTTAATATTAAGTAACAAAATCTTTAAATACCTAGAAAAATCGAATTATTTCTAACAATATTATTTTATACCATACCTAGGTACGTACTTATTTACATACAATTTAAAGGATATTTATTTACTTATTAAGCCCGTAGTTACGCACGCCTTCATCGTATACACATTCTACATAATTTTGTATTAATACATTTATTTACGACAATTTTACAATAGTGGATACTTTTTTAATTGGTACTTACCTACTGTGCAATTCATACACGTTTTAATGAATTTCCTACGAATTGTAATTCACTGTTGTACAATGTACGAAATATTGACTTGTTTACGATAATTTTGAATAATAAGTACAATCACTACACGCACTGCTGGCACATTTCACACATTTACAGGTAAGGTTCAAAATGCCGACCTCCATGCAATATGCATATTTCCGTGCGTCGGTACAGAGACTGCTCTACTCTTTGAAGCATCTGCCGAGTGATTTGACTAAACGCCATTTCGATCCGCTGCCTCATTTCTTCTGCGCTTTCACAGGACTCCGCATAAACAATATTTTTATATGACCCCACAAAAAAAATCGAGCGGTGTCAAGTCTAGGGACCACGCTGGCCAGGGTACAGGACCTCCCCGCCCAATCCACTGCGGGAGACGGTCGTTCAGATGGGAACGTACATTTCGAGCAAAATGTGCGGGTGCTCCATCGTGCTAGAAAGTCATCCCGTGTTCCATCACGAGTCTCACGTATTGTGTCACTGGCAGGGCCATCAGAACGTCACCCAAGTCTTCTGTTAGGAATCTTAAATAATTGGCCCCATTCAGACTTGCCGGCAAAAACACTGGACCGATGACGGCACAACCTATTATACCAGCCCACACGTTAATCCGCTACTGGTGTTGAAAATTTGATTCCCTTGATACGCGGGGATTCAAATGAGTCCAAAAATGTTCATTATGCATATTGATAATGCCCGCACGCGTAAATGACGCCTCGTCTGTCCACAGTACCGACGAAGCGAAGTCGGGAGACCTCCCAACCTGGTCGCGGTACCAGCGGCAAAATGCCAAACGTAGATCATAGTCCGCTTGTAACAGCTCCTGCGTTCTTTGAAAATGGTATGGGTGCTGGCCATCATCCCGTAGCACACGCCACACACTCATATGGTTCACACCACCAAAGGCTGCCGCAGCACGACGAGTACTTTGTCTTTGGATTGCCGAGAAAATGTTCCAAAACATCTGCCTCGAATTCTGGGTCTCGTGAACTCGGCCGGCCTTCAGAACTGGAACCACGGAACGATCCACTATTATGAAGTCTCATAACCATCTTCCTGAAGCATTCCACAGCAGGAAATGGTCGACGTCGATTTTCTGGGACGCCATCAATAAACTTTGCCCAATAAATTTGGCGAGGCTGGCGCAAGCTCCCATCGGCTGCGCCTACGCACAACATCATCTCTTAGTAATCACTATTGCTTAAGCGTGACATAGTTTAAATAAACACAAAAACAAGACACAAACAAAACGATGACACCTATTTAGTCCTCACAACGCAAACGGCAATTACAGACTGTTACAAAAAATTAAAAAATAGCACCTCTGCCTCAGCGGCGGCACATCAAAGGACGCCGACTGAAACGCAAATTTTGGAATATAGGGTAACGTTTTCATAATGTACCTACAGGGTGAAATTAAAATTATTACCATCCTTTTGAAATAAGACCCTTCTCCTGATACAAATTACATCATTACATACACATTAAACGAATACCTATATCCTACGTCTACGACCTTCAACGTTGCACTGCATACGCCTTTGTTTGTAAACAAGCTCTGACCATCACCCGTACCACTTCCACATAATGCAAGAACTGACTGAGTGATTACGGATATACTGCACTAAGGAGGCAGTCACCCATCGGAAACTCACGACGTCCGAAACGAAAGCCTAACACACTAACCACTACACCATGGAGGCAGTCGACTATAGGAATCAAATCCACGACCTCCGAAACGAAAGCCTAACACTCTAACCACTACACCATGGAGGCAGTCGACTATAGGAATCAAATCCACGACCTCCGAAAACAAAGCCTAACACTAACCACTACACCATGGAGGCAGTCGACTATGGGAATCAAATCCACAACCGCCGAAACGAAAGCCTAACACTCTAACCACTACACCATAGAGGCAGTCGACTATGGGAATCAAATCCACGACTTCCGAAAAGAAAGCCTAACGCTCTAACCACTAGACTATGGAGGCAGTCGACTATGGGAATCAAATCTACGACATCCGCAAAGAAAACCTAACACTCTAACAACTACCCCATAGAGCCAGTCAACTATGAGAATCGAATCCACGACCTCCGAAACGAGTCTAACATTAACCACTAATCCACATCACCATGTATAAAATCAAATGCTGGCGGCGAAAACCAAAGGTGATATTTTTGCCGCCAAAGTTGCCGCCAAAGGCTTGCGACTTCGCTACGATTACGTATCGCGTACGCAAGGCGACTAATCTTGATACTTTGTTTATTTAGGTAAGATTTTTTATGGTTTTACACTATTGCTAATTTAAACTATTCTAAAATATTTCTTTAGATGAGTAGATATTATTAGGAAGTAAGAACCTTAATAGGTTCAACGGATATTAATTATTTCAATTTCACCATGTAATAAACCCATACCCAGAAAGTTGTCGTGTGTAGATAAGTCAAATTAAGCGTAAGCCTGTTGTTAGAAACGTGCGCTCAGCAATAGACGTATGTAAGTTAGTAAAGTACTATTTTTTGCACAAGGTTTAGTCCACTGCACTTGCATAGTAAGTACTGGTTGGAAACTTGACATTCTCGCATCTTTGAAGATTTCGGCAATTATCTCCGAAATCCAAGTTTTCTCACGATATTTTCATTTCCAAGCAAGTGATGAAAATTTATTTTATTTTTATTTTTTATTTTTTATTTATGGCACAATGTACAGACATCAGATACAGAAAGTGAGGAAAATAAAAACACTTAAAAATTAATACAACGGGCATATCTGTGCCCAATTATTACTGTGCTCAACATTCATTTTAAAACATTTAGATATACTTAAACAGACACTAAATCAATCATAAAAAAAAAATTAAATTAAATTAAAATTACAATAATTAATTCGTGGTCAACGATCAAAACTAATTTCTTGACGTTTACCGACCTTCAGGTTGCACCTTTACGATGAAAGTGTCCCAATACAAAATTTCAACTTTTTGGGAATAAAAAAGAAAATAAGATTTCAAGTTTTTTCATATTTTCATATTATTTTATTTATTACCTACTCTTGAAGTACTAAAGGTGATGGCCTTATTAGTCTTTGAAAATAATGAGGAAAAATGGAACTTTACAACTGAAAATTGTTTCTGATCATTTTAATGTTCAACAATTTAAAAACATAATTTACAAAAACTAGTCGCCAATAGGTCTTTTTTTTAACGATTTTTTGTTATCATTTAACGTATTAAGAATTAAGTCTTTTTAATGTTCATCAGCTAAGCAAGATGTCATAACCCTTGATATTGTTTTGTGGTCCCTGTTTCACAATTAAAAAAGAAGAAAGTCCACGAAACAAAAAAGTAAGTCCCTTTAAAAAGTAAGTTACTAAAAAATTTTTTTTTTTTTAAATATTAAGCGACGGGTCGAACAAGTCGTGTACCCGGTGGAAAGCGTCACGCCTGTCCATAACAGTAGCACTGCCGCTCGAAGGCTACTGCTACGGCGTCCATCTCTCTGAGACATAGTTGACAAGTCCCATGTGCCTGTAATTTCACCAGCACCCTTACCCTTCAAAACTGTAACACGGTAATGTGGCAGTACTACCCTGGACGAACTCACAAGGAGCTCTACTGCTACTAGTGATTTTTGAATATGATTTTCGGAACGAAAATGGCTCAAATGCTAATCCGTCAGTGGCAGCGTGTTGTCTTTGCAAATGCAGATTCAACAATAAATACGGCGTTAATATTTCGACGCGGGAGTAGAATTTTTAAACTGAAAGAACAAAATGAAAGGGACCTTGAATGAATCAGTGCTATTCGAGCTTTAATTGCACAATTTCATCTTCACCACAGTGTGACTAATGTAACAAAATATTTTTTTAAGATGGTTTTACGGTATAAACTCATTTTTTAATTTTTTGATTTGGGTCGCTTTCATTGTAAGGGTGCGAAGTATTAGTCGGATAATTGCGTCATATTGCGTCATGCGTTAGAAGAAACATACCGACGCCGCCATGCGTTAGAACAGTACCGACGGATAGAAAGAGACAAATTTCATTCATTAAAATACAATAGATGAATGCGTATGGTAAAAAGAAACAGAGATAACTTTAAATATGTGTTTTTTAGAGGACATTAGTTTTATTAATGGATATTAAATGGAAATTTGTGTATTTTGTATGTTTGAAGATATGAAGTTAACGAAACCATATTACGTTATTATGTACTAAGTTTTAAATAATAGTTTTATTATGAACTAGTGTATTTTGGCAAAGTAATCGATAATATTTATTTTTCATTAAATGTTCACACGCATATTACATGAATAAAATAATAATAAATTTAGTAAATTATAACATAGTAATAAGAATATGGCATTAAGTACTTTATCATTTACAATAACATGCCTGAATTTCACAATTTTTTCAAGTTACGTAATTTGGTTGTATTATGATACTCAATAGAGATGTGATGTGACTATTTATTTTCGTTAAATGACATCAGCTGATCGAAACTGTTCATGGCGAAATTTCCATAAATAACGTAGTTTGTACTAAAACAACTTTGCTAAATAGTTTCATACCATTAACTGAATCCGACCTTCAAATATGACTACACCTTGCTGTTACACCCTGTATATATATATATATAAGAATAAAAATTAAATTGTAAGTGTGTGTGATGATTGGAGTGCATGTGGTGTGTGTGGAAGTGCGTGTGATGTGTGCGAAAGTGCATGTGATGCGTGTGTAATTGTTTGTGATGTGTGTGAAAGTGCAAGTGATATGCGAAGTGCTTGTAAATTTTAAAAATAATTTATTGAGAGATTATAGAACCTTCTTACCGCAGCCGGTACCTTTACAGGTGCATCAAGCTAAAGTTTGAAAAGGTTGTAAACCACTAATGTGCCGTGATCATGGTAATAAAATAGGATACATCGGTCCACAAAAATTTATTCATAGTCAAAATGTAAAAAAAAGTTGTAACAAGAAAAGGTATATACAAAAAAAGGTACAACGCTACAAAACACTTGAATACTAAACGTGAGACAGACTTATCCCGAAAGGGCCGAGTTATACAGAATTACAGATTGGTATTAACATTAAAATTGACATATGATTTAGATTGAGAACTGGTAAAAGGATTAAAATTAGAAGCAATTAAAAATTACAGCAGAACTGCTTGCTTCAGCGATTGAGTAATGAGTCACTCATTCACTCAAAGGAATCAAAGAACGATTCAAAATTTGATAACAAGTGGCCAGGAGCCAGGGAAAAGGTGATCAAAAGGTGGGATGACGATGTAAAGAGGTCACATCGTCACAAGTTGATGTAGCCTTTTGATGAACTGTATCATTGAGATTTTTTTATAAAACAACTCCTCTACTTTTGTTATGGTTATTAATACAAAGATCAAAGACATTGAAAAATATCCTCGACCCGGTGGGACTTGAAACCATGACCACGCTGCACCCCAGCGTTGCTCTATTCTATACCAACTGAGCTATAGGTCAAGTTATCGAGTTGTCGAAATTGTCATATGTGTTTTTGTTATAGATCTTTCTACTGACATCATCTTCTAGTGACGTCTAGTGAGAGATTTTAGAATTCATATCAATAGATTCAGTTTTATTGTTCAATAAAATTAGTATAATAAATATATGTTTCGAAATTTACGAGTATATTTTTATACTTAAGTAATAAATAATCAGTTCGAAAAAAAAATGAGAAGGGTTTTACACTAGCTCGCGGTTTAAAATTCTTTAGGCAATTAAGTTGGAAATGTTTGAAAATAACGAAATTGAATCTTATTTTAAAATAACAAGTGACGGGACGAACAAGTCGCCTATCCATAACAGTTGCAGTGATACTCAGAGCTTTAAATTGCAAACATCTTCGGAGCACTGCCACTGCGCCCATCGCCAAGAGACATAAATTGACAAGTCCCATGTGCCTGTAATTTCACCAGCACCCGTACCCTTCAAAACCGGACCGAGGTAATGCTCAAATAGATAAGTACTTTCCTGTATGAACCTTTCACAAGCATCTCTACTGCTACTAAAGAGAAGATTTCTGAAAAGAAATTAATCAAAAGACGTATGAAAAACCGACTCAAGCAATTCTATTAAAATCTCGTAATTTTTAAAGTAGAATGCTGTTTCAAACATTTGTAACAATTTACTGAAAGTACTAAAATCTGAGAAAATCCTCAGGCTATTCAAAAAAGCAATTAAACAACTTGTTGAGAAACAAAATGTTCTACACAGTGTTCAAATTTTTTTATGACAAATCTCCAATTTCATTGTTCATTTTTGTTATTTGTACGTTTAAAGGAAATGAAACTATTTTTCCGGATTTAAATCGCGTACATTTGTTTTTTCAAACTAACCGACGTTTCGGGCCCTTTACGGGTCCCATGGTCACGGTTGACTGAGGTGGTACAGTCTTCAACCAGTTATGTCTAATATTGATGCAAACCACCTTATTTTTTCACTATAGTTACAATAGTTATTAATTAAATACCTTATTTTTTAAGAAAACATTCCAATTTACGCTATATTAAGTTTTACAAATTATTTTATCGAATGAATTTTTTTATTAAGTTCAATTTATTATTAATTTTTAATTATTAATAGAAATTAGAATAAACTGAAACATATTAATTAGTACTGCAGTCTTATGTCTGTTTGGGATTTTTCATTAGAGGAAATACTGGATCCCAAACTGGTGGTACGGAGAAACCATCTTCCCTGTTGAAATTAGGATGTTTTTTAATTTCAACGGCCTCTCGCAGCATCCTGGGTAGATAACGGGCTTCTTTTGCGAGGACCTGGGGTTTGTCAAACTTCATTGAATGTGTAGGTTTATCTATGACATGCTCGCAGACTGCAGACTTGTTTACGCGACGTGCAGGTTTGTTTGAAAAAACAAATATACGCGATTTAAATCCGGAAAAATAGTTTCATTTCCTATGTGTAACAATCGCGAAAACCTAAGAACTCGATATGTACGTTTATTTTAACGTTTTTAAGTTATTCTACCGTCTGCTATCTAAAAGGCGGCTAAGTGACAAAATATTCTTTTGGGATATTTTAAAAACCATAACCCCGTATCCAGAGTATTGATATTGTTTAATGATATCTCAGCTATGCATCGTTAGGGCAAGTTCCGATAAGTCAAACACGTTAACTAATTTTGACTGTTTTTAAAAGAGAATTTGGCTTGCTCCATGTTTCGCTATTTAAAACGGTTAATTGACCATTTGTCGCGTAGCTGCAGTTTAGTTTTAGTGGACGGCAGTATTAAGTATTATTGTTTTGACTTCTAGTTACACTTTACCACGGAAGAAAAAAAACAATGGAAGTGCCTTAGTCTCGATTACTATCAGAACCGATGTCGCCAAAACTCACACATTGTTAATTTGAAGCACTACAAAATCTTGATATTGATTAGTCCTAGTTTCAAATTAAAAAAGAAATAACATATTCTGGATTGTTAATATGATTTAAACATTACCCTGTTGGCTTATCGTTGAAAGTTCAAAAGCATTTAATACTTATGTTAGGACAAGTTAGGACATTTTGATACTATATTGAAATTTCAATTAATGTGCTGCCATCTAGCGGTTAATTGCTGAACAACGACGAATTGGAGTTGTTAATTTAGTTCTCCAAAACAAGAGCGACCACTTTACAAAGGTATAAGCTTTACTTTCGTGTTTTGTAAGAAAAAAAATTCGATTAACACAAAATTGAAATTTTTTTAAAATATGACTCCGATGATATGAAAAACCACCATTTTTGCACTTCAAAATAGCGCATAAGGCATTTTTCTCGGATTTTAGAGAATTTGCACGAAACAATGACACAACCGTACCATACAAAGCGAAAATGGCGAACTGAGCTCAGATAGGTTTTTCGAGTCCTATACTTGGCAAGCATAGGACGTTAGCCAACCAACTATAATAATTGGTCTATGCATTTTACAATTATTATTATTAAAATGGACTCAAATAACTAACACCACGTTTAAATTACTAACTGTCTTATCAGATCCATGTATGCACGCCCATGTGTTGTTACAATACTTTAAAAAAGCAACATGTTACAGTTAGTTTGTTAAAGTGCATGTGAGTATTTAAATGTATCGATATACCTTTTGCATGACTAATGTTTGGCCGGACTCAGTGAAACTATATTTATTTTGTTACATGTTAACTTGTATACAACCTGTGCTTTCACAAATTACGAATTATGACAATTCGCATGTGCTGGGCTCTTTTGCTGTTGATCTTTATCATCATTTGTTCAACTAACCAGTTTATAGTGACCCGCAGGTTCATATAGCGGATATCCTCAGGGTGCGTGCGCTTCCATTAGGCGCTAAGTCGTGGGATCTGCGGCGGCTTAGACGAGATGCATTTCTGAGGGGACTTATTTGATGCACTGTGCGACTTGTGCGATATTATGTTTGCAGATTTATGCTCAAGTTAGAGCGACTATATTGGGTTTTTGTGAGATTGAAAAACAGAAATGTGACAGAATGTGTTTTAACGACGGATTTTTCCTTGTGGAAATGGTGCCGACGATCATCGCGTCAGCCGCAAATTCAAATTAAATCATTATAACTTGGACATAGTCATGCAAACTAGAACCAACCCACAAAATGTCACTTTCGAGATAATTAGATTTTTGTAAAAACAGAAGAAATAAATAGGTAAGTTATTTGAGACAAACAATGTGAGTTATGTGTAGCATTGAGAACGATATAGGAACACTATTATATTATATAGCAATAAATAGAAAACATTATGTATCTTTTTATTTGATTAACGAGATCCATGTTCTAGTTTTCATAATGAAAATGCTAAAGATCCACAGTACTTCAGTACATGTGACATGGATCCATTTAGTATATTTAAAAAAGTACATTATATGAAGTTGAGCAGCATGGTTCTTTTTATATAGATTTTAAGACTTTCGTGGTTATTCACTAAATGATTATCACTAGTAACAGGTTTCTTACCACGGTATAACTTCTTTTTATTTTCCCGATATTTCGGAACGGTTGCACGCTCCATGGTCACGGGTTGACTGGACGGCGGCAGATGACAGCTTTATGGGCAGACATATCTGTCTACCCTCTTGCGCTGTCGACGACTACCTTCATCGCGATTTGTTGTGGCGTTACCATTGTCACTCACTTTTTTCACACAAACCACACTTACTGTATCCACACGCGAAACTGAACTCGAGGTGTTTTTGTTTTTATTACTGCACGCACTAAGGACCGGATTCCATGCACTGGACAGTTTAAAACCATCATCACGGTTAAATGTTTTGTACTTCGTAATCTCGATGGCTTCTCGTACCAACCGTGGTATGTAGTGACGTTCTGTCGAGAGTACCTGGGGGCTATGCAACTCGATCCAGTGGTTAGTGTCAGTCTGTGTGAGATGTTGTGCTATATCGGCTATAACCGTTCCGAAATATCGGGAAAATAAAAAGAAGTTATACCGTGGTAAGAAACCTGCTACTAGTGATAATGGTTCTTTTTGGCTATTAAAAAGTTACTTATTTAGGGTTGAAGGACTTTTATTTTCTCCGTTTTGGCTTGATATAAGGATCTTTTGTGAGCGGGTAAAGGACATGTCTGAGTTCTACCTAAATACATAACTCAATTTCACTCGAGGTGTGGGTTGGTTGTTGTTTGCATAACTATGTCCACATTTTTATAAATAAAAACCGACCACAAAAGTTCGTGCAATTACATCTACTTAATAGATTCATTGAAAATTACTGGAAAATGCGCGAAACCGGATTAACTCTTTACTTTGCCACCCTTAGAGGTCGAATATTTTATTCAAATTGGTAACCTGTCACAAACTCGAATAATTTTTTTCCGAAATAACGTTTCTTCGAATTTTCATTACCCCGAAAACCGAATTATAACGAAACCGTTGTACTTTCAGGATATGTTGAAAGTTATTACGCTTAAAAGAAAAAACATTTTCCTCTCAAAATTACTTTCGAGGTTATGAAAATTCCAGCAAACGTTATTTCTGGAAAATGTCATTTCGGACTTCTGATAGGGAACCATTCAAATTAAAATGAGACAAATACTGACCTATCTCTCTCCAGCAAAAAATAACCATCAAAATCGGTTTACAAATGCGGACCAATCTCGTAACATGCATACAAAAAAATACAGATGAATTAAGCACTTCCTCCTTTTTTTGGAGTCGGTTAAAAACTATCATAGATAAATACAAACTGCAAAAACTAGTAGCTTTAGTAGGTAGTAGGAAAGATAAGTGAGGTAACGTAGTTCCACCACACCTATTTCTGCAGTAATATGAGCATTTCAGCGTTACCGGTTTTGAAAGATAAGGGCGCTGGTGAAAATGCAGGCTAAGGGAATTTGTCCACTTTGCGATTTAAGGCTCCGATTCCAAGTGCACCTGTTATGGGTAGGCGTGTTGTTAAAACCAGACAGATAACTTGTTCGTTCGAACTTATTCCCTGAACGTTATAGCTTGGGCGCTATAACACGCGAAATGAGAAATGTTATAATAAATATCAAATGACGGGATGAACAAGTCGCGCGCCTGGTGGTAAGCGACACGCCTATCCATAACAGTTGCAGTGGCACTCAAAGTTTTAAATAGCAAAGATCTTAGGGGCACTGCCACTGCGCCCATCACCAAGTGACATAAGTTGACAAGTCCCATGTGCCCGTAATTTCACCAGCACTCTTACCCCTTTTTTTTTTGACGGGGGAAATCTTTTATCTGCTTGGCGGCAGAAATAGGTAAGGTGGCAGTACTTCCCTGGACGAAGTTTTAGGATTCTTTCTTATGAAAACAAGCATTAATCTAAATCTAGATTAGCAAACTAAATGTACACGCGTGGACAAAGAATGTCACTGAAGGAGTAACTCTAGACTAGAAAGTAAAATAAGTCCTACCGGGAATCAAACCCGGGTACCGTACGACCAGAGTGTTAACCACGATGCCCCCGAGGTCGTCGTAATAAATGGAAACTGAATCAGTTTATTTGTATTGCCCACTATATTATTCAATTTCACCTGCACGACATTTGAACTTGTCTGAACATGAAACAATAAAACGGCTAGATTTATGTGGCGATAACGGCGAAGAGGGACCCTTGACATATTATATATTATATTCCGCGGCGGACGTTCCACATTTAATATACTATTGAATATTGAGGTATATAATACCCACTTGGTGTGTATTAAGTAACTGTAAAGCTTTTTGTGTAATAGTTCGTCCATGGAAGTACTGCCACTACACCCACTTCTGCCGTCAAGCAAGGCTTCAGGATTTCTCAAATTTATGTCTTAAGGCGCGCTCTCATTATGTCGTGACGACAGATAGTCGTGGCGTATATTTAAATGAAGTTGTTCACACATAGAACAACACGATTAACTGTCGTTCACGACTTTTTTGACGCTACGACGACAGACTGTCGTGACAATGGGAAGAGCTAGAACGACAGTCCTCTGACGATAAATAAAATGTAACGAAAGATAATCGCAGTCGTGTAAACGACAAGGCGGCTGCCGTGAACCGATAAATTGTCGTCACGATCTAGTGGGAACAGTTAGACACGATAGTCGTTCAACTTAAATAAACGTCCACGACACAGTCAAGACAGGCTAGACGCGACAGTCGTCTAACGATAAATAAAACTTTACGACGTAACGGCAACGTGACGGGTGAGAATAACGGAGGCAATGCCCCTCATATCTTTGCAATTTGAAGATCGGAGTGGCTATGCAACTGATAATGACAATTATTTTCTTACTTGTACGAGACCCTTTATCACAGACAATGGCACAAATAAAAGCTTCTGTAGGTATTGGCGAGTTATAAAAGCAATACCGCGCGACACATAATCGTAAACCGAGAACATCCTGTAGGATTTCAATATTACGCTCCGGAGACACGCATAAAAATAACAACACCTGTATATAAATCGGGGTTCAAGAGAGCACGGGTAAGGCTTTGTGTAATTAAAAAAATGCACTGTATAAAGAACAGAACTTTGCAACAGTAAAATTGTAGTATCAGTAGAACTCCTTGTGAAAGGGTTCGTCCTGGGAAGTACTGCCACCTTACCTATTTCTGCCGCCAAGTAGTAATATCAGCATTACTATGTCCCGGTTTGGAAGGGTAAGGGTGCCGGTGAAATTAGGAGCACACGGGACTTCTCAACTTATGTCTCTGGGTGACGGGCGCAGTGGCAGTGCCCCTCAGATTTTTGCGATTTAAAACTCTGAGTGGCACTGCAACTGTCGGGAATAGGCGTGTCGTTTACAATTTTTTTATATACCAGGCCCAACTTTTTTTTTACCTACCATCATAAAAAAAGTAGATAAACCCGCGTCGTTGAAGATATCCTGAATATTTGACACCATAGTGAGTTGCGTAAAAAAATCACGTTTCGCTTCAAAGACTCCTGAATAAAACCATAAAGCTACTTGTCTTTACGTTCCGTGTTACGCAGGTAATCTGCTTTCCAATTCGTACGTTATTTCTGCGAGAAAAGGAAAGCTTGGTGACGCTTGAAAATGGCAACAAATATACAAATTATAAAAAAAAGGATGATGTAAGTATAGAAAATATGCATGATATACTAATAAATGAAGAGCTACTCAGTTTTTTTTATATTAATATGTAGAAAAAAAAGACAGTCTCAGCATATTTTTTCAGTCCCGGCCTGTGTTCTCTGTCGGACTTTCGTCAAAATAATGTGATTGGAATTACCTACACAATTTATCCGCCTTCCCCTTTCCATCACCGGGGGTAGTCCCCGGCGTAGGCTTGGGTTCCACCTGTATGTTGTGAACATTCCAAAGTTTCGCAAGAAGCGTTACGCTTCTACATTTATATGGCGAACGGATATGAAGTGGAATTCCCTGTCTGCAGACTTGTTCCCTGAACGTTATAGCTCGAGCCTTTTCAAGGCGAGAATGAATAGGCATTATTTAGGTGCGCATGCTCCATCGTCGAACTCATCGTCATTTTCCACCGGGTGAGATGGAGGTCAAATGCTCACTTACCTATACATATAATTTATAAAAAAAAAGTAATTAGGAATGAAACTATTTTTCCGGATTTAAATCGCGTATATTTGTTTTTTCAAACAAACCGACGTTCCATCAATATTAGACATAACTGGTTGAAGACTGTACCACCTCAGTCAACCGTGACCATGGGACCTGTAAAGGGCCCGAAACGTCGCGCGTCGGTTTGTTTGAAAAAACAAATATACTCGATTTAAATCCGGAAAAATAGTTTCATTCCTATGTATAACAATCGCGAAAACCTAAGAACTCGATAAAAAAGTAATTATTTTTGAGAATCAAACCAAATCATTTATTACTTTGTGAATTTTTATTTTTAAGTTATAGAGGCGTGAATGTGAGATGGATGTGCGTAAAGTAAAACAAACAGTAGACACAATAAAAAATGTATTTTTTTTTACAGTAAATGTGTAGTGATTGTGTCACCAACACCGTTAACCACTAGTTACTACTAAAAACTGAGAAGTGGTGACATTTCTAATAAACTATTGAAGAACAAATAATTAAAAAATAGTTATTATGTACAATACTAAACAAATTAAACCTTGATACAAAAATAATAATAATAATTACTATATAAGTACACATGGGTTACACACATAACGAGTTATATTGTATGACACAAGATTCCAAGGCTTAATATAAAAGGAAAAGAAAAATAATAATTGAGTAAGAAATGACTTCATATATCTCTAGGCAAGTTCAAAATTATATTTTTAAACACACCAATGCGGGTAGATAATAATGTCTACAGAGTTAAATCGGGTATTGTAATTTTTCATTAATCGATACACGGGCGAAAGTATTCCAGCGTTAGTACGACATGCACCGGTAGCAAATGATGGTACTCTTCTCAATATTGTTACAATTCAGAGTTAAATCCGGAAGAAACAGTAGACAAAGAAACCGTGTGTCATAGACAACTCATAGTGTTGTTAAAACATAATGCGTAACATTGATACGAATGCATGTTTGATTTAAAAAGTTTTCTTAATTTTTATGGAGACGTTATAATTTGTACACACGTTCAAGCGACCTTTGAACATTCAACTCAGCAAGTCGAGCGATCCAAAACGAGGCTGCAAGAAAGTGCTTCGGTGGCACTTTACTCCGACGAGACACTTACATTTTAGTGACATGTGTAAATGTTAAACTGTATAAATAGCTACTAATTTATTATTAATATAAATGACGGAAATCTAGTCTATATTTTTTTGAGTAATAATTATAATAGCTTTTTTATGAAACATACTACAGCACAATATGTTTAAAAGCTGAAAAAGTTATTTTCAATTTAAAGACACACTTCCCTTAAAATGTATGTCATTGGTGCCATCACCTTAAATAAACATAACATTAACACTAGGAATAAAAACAGATGACTGTTATTGATGTTTGGGCGTCTTGGGGGCTCCACCTACATCTTGGAGCCCAAGCTAACCTCACCTGCAAGTGGTGCGCCTGCTGATAGACGGACGAGGCTCTAGCGAGGGGTTTTCCCTTTCGGGGGTTGGGAGGTCAGACGGCAGTCGCTCCCGTAAAAACCAACACCGCCACATCAACTTATGGAAGTCAACAGAAGGATATGGCATAGGGATAGGGCGCCGCCGCAAAACGGCGCGCAGGAGCCTCGCCCGACTTCTGTGGCAAGTGGACTAGGGCTACCGTGTCAAGGGTGGGCACGGTTAAAGAGGCGAGCCCCTACCCATCACAGGAAGCTCCGCTTTGCCACGTGGAACATTGGCACGCTGACTGGACGCGCGAGGGAGCTAGCAGACGTGCTTTCCAGGCGGAGGGTCGCCGTGGCGTTCCTGCAGGAGACTCGGTGGAAAGGCAGCAGATCCCGGCTCATTGGGAATGGCTACAAGCTGATCTACACCGGTGCTCCTAGGGGCGTGAACGGGGTGGCCGTGGTGCTCTCCGAGGAGTTTCACGATCACGTCCTGGAAGTGAAACGCTTTAGCGACCGGCTTATGGTAGTGAGGGTGCTTATTGAAGGGGTCGTGACCCACTTGATAAGCGCCTACGCACCTCAGGCCGGTTGCAGCGACACGGACAGGGCGAGGTTCTGGGATCAACTCGGGGAAGTGCTGAGTGCCATTCCTTTGGCGCAGGCAGTCGTCTTGGGTGGCGACCTGAACGGTCATGTGGGTGAGGCGTGCGAAGGGTTCGAGCGGGTCCACGGTGGCTACGGGTACGGCAGTCGCAACGCGGAGGGAGGAGACATCCTCACAACGTGTGCGGCGGCCGACCTCGCCATCGTGAACACGTTCTTTAAAAAGAACCCCGAGCATTTAATCACCTACAGGAGCGGCGGACACGCCACCCAAATCGATTTCCTACTCACCAGGAGACACCATATCAGCAAAGTGGCCAACTGCAAGGTCATACCAGGTGAGAGTCTCACTGCGCAACACCGTCTTCTTGTCATGGATCTCTGCGTAAAGCCGGTCGACAAGCCCGCTGAGCGCTGCCGACGCCAAATCAGATGGTGGCGGCTTGATAGTACCACGTCCCAGGAGTTCATCTCAGCGATCGGCGATAAATGCGCCGACACTGAAGGTGATCTAGTCCAGAACCACTGGGACAACATTCAGGCTGCCATATCTGAGGCGGCGAAAGCGGTGCTGGGCTTGTCCAAGGGTGGTCGCAAATGTGACAAAGAAACTTGGTGGTGGAACGACACAGTCCAGAGGGAGGTGAGGGTGAAGAAAGCCCTCTTCAAAACGTGGCAAGCGTCCGGATCTTCTGAAGACCGCGATGCATATAGGTATGCCAAACGTGCCGCTAAGAAAGCTGTAGCCAGAGCCAGACGGGACCACTTGCAGCCGTTGTACGACAAGTTGGAATCGTCTGAGGGGCAGAAGCTTATCTTTAAGCTGGCACGTTCGAGGGTCTTAGCGGCACAAGATATTTCCAAGTGTCGCTGCATTAAAGACTCTCATGGCAACCTTATATGCGAGGTCGACGCGGTGAAGGAGAGATGGCGCTCATATTTCCACGAGTTGCTGAATCAGCAGCACGGAGAGGTACAGCCACCGGTCCTCCCTCCAAATCAGGGACTAGTGCGACCGGTAACGCCTGAGGAAGTCCACTTAGCTCTTCGTCGCATGAAGAATCGGAAAGCTGTCGGAGCCGATGGGGTTCCCATCGAGGCCTGGAAGGCAATGGGTCCCCGTGGTGTGGGCATCCTTACCGGCCTCTTTAATCGCGTGCTCTTCACCGGTAAAATCCCTAACCAATGGAGACTGAGTATTATCACTCCAGTCTTCAAAGGGAAGGGATCAGTGCAGGAGTGTGGCGATTATAGGGGCATAAAGGTCATGTCCCACACCATGAAGCTCTTCGAGCGTATAATAGACTCTCGGATCCGACAGGAGAGTGCTGTCTCGGAGGGTCAGTATGGGTTTCGGCCTGGTCTTGGGACCATGGATCCTGTTTTTGCCCTAAGGGTCATCATGGAGAAATACAGATTGAAGAATACGCCTCTGCATTTCATGTTTCTTGACATGCAGAAGGCCTTCGACTGTATCCCCCGTGTAATGATCTGGTGGGCACTGAGATCCAAAGGGGTACCAGAAGCTTATATTGACATCATCCGAGACATGTACCGCGATTCCGATTCCATGGTTAGGACTGCTGTTGGTGACACTAAACCCTTCACTGTCACAGTCGGAGTTCACCAGGGCTCAGTTCTCAGTCCCTATCTGTTCAGCGTGGTATTAGACGAGGTCTCAAGCTCCATCCGAGACACGCATGAGCAACCCCCGTGGATGCTTATGTACGCTGACGATATTGCGCTGGCGGATGCGGATAGAGGGAGACTGGTACGACGAGTGAATTTGTGGAAGGAGTCGCTTGAGAACGGCGGTCTGAGACTAAATGTGGCGAAGACTGAGTACATGGTCTGCAACGCTACAGATCCCCTACCCGTTCGCATAGGCGAAGACGTGGTCGAGCCTACGGGCCAGTTTAAATACTTGGGATCTGTACTCAGCGCGTCCGGAGACATCGACTGCGACGTCAGAGCCCGAATCGCAGCCGCTTGGGCAAAGTGGCGTGAGGTGACTGGTGTCATTTGTGACCCCAAGATGTTAAGATGTGTTAAGCTGAAAGGACAGGTCTATAAATCCATCATTAGGCCTGTCCTTTTATATGGTAGTGAAACGTGGGCCGTACTTGAGCGCCATAAGCAGGAGCTGCGTGTCACGGAAATGAAGATGCTGCGCTGGATGTGTGGAGTTTCACGGAAAGACTGTGTCAGAAACTCCCGCATCCGCGGCAGCCTTCACGTCCGTGACATTGCAGATAAACTGCAAGAAAGCCGCCTACGTTGGTACGGCCACATCTTACGGAAACCGGCATACTACGTGGGAAACAAATGTCTGGCTATGCCGCCTCCGCCGGGCCCCGGTAGAAGAGGCAGACCCAAGAAGTGCTGGCTTGACGTCGCCAAGGGTGATATGCGTGCCAATGGTCTCACCACTAAGGATGCCGAAGACCGTGCAAAGTGGAGGAGAAAAGGCAGGAAAGCGGACCCCGGGCTTCGCAGCAACACTGCTGAGGACGCAACCGGGACAACGCTCAGATGAGAGAGAGAGACTGTTATTGATGCCATTAAGGGGCAAACTATACAGTTCTACCTCAATAAGTTTGCGGCTGATATTCAAAATTTGCCATTTACGAGGTTAAAACTGCAGTGAAACAAAGTTTATGGTTCAAATACAGATAATACACACTTGGAAGCCAATTATTTTATTAATTTATTTACACATTTTAGGAAAATTCACGGACAAATAATATAATTATACTATACTTGAATATGAGTAATCCAATGCCATTTACGAATTTCCACCAACATGAAACAATATAAAGTGCTTAGCAAGCCGAAAAGATTTTAAGAAAAAACAAAGAACACAGTTACATAAAAAAAACAAGAATAATAGACAATTATACAAAAACCTGTGTAATATAATAATACAATGTTTTTAGTTTTTGTCTATGACATTTGAAATTAACATTGTAAATGATAAATGTGACACTTCTTACTCATTTATCATTTGTAAGTGGTGGTGTTTTTTAAATGGATTTGCTTACGTATGATATATTTCAATTTGACAACTACATAACAGAGTTTCGTAAAGTCAGAGGACGTAGATCAAGTAACAGAGGAAAATGGGACGGGGGAACAAGTACTGTTGTGCACCAATAACCGCCCCTTACAACACTAATGGACGTAACCTAAAACGTTAACGATAATGAATTGTTCACAATACAAAGTAAATCATTAAATCCGCATTGAATTACGCAAACAATTAGTAGGGGACGGAAAACCAGATAAATAAATAATCATACAAATGCAACAACAATTCTAACGATGGTAAAGCTCTAGGGTCGGTAAGAATGGCCTGTGTTCGGATAACGAGGTGACGGGAACAGGGAAGAGGCGGACTGGGATACAATTGTCCACTTGCAATCCGCACCGAATGGACACACAGAGATACCACTACATGAACGGACGAATATGCACCAGGAATCGATTGTGAGAATTCACCTTCATAGTACATTGTTGCAGAGGCCGGGAAGTAAGGGATTGTTGGACGAGTATAAGTTACAACTTGTATTAATACGAGTCATGCAATTCCCGCTCCCGCCGCGGCTTATATAGTGATTTTCTCAAGCAATGTGAGGAAATATTAGAAGAAGATGTATAATAGAAAAAGTAAAAAAATGTTCATTAAAATTAAAAGTAACATTTGACATTTTTTTTAATGTTTACGTCCTGGAAGAAAAAGGCCGTAATTACAAAATAATACCCAAGCATTTTAGTCGTCTAGTTTATGTACTTGATAAGTTTAGTTTATTTAATAGCCTTTTTTAAAATACGATTAGTTTACTATGGAATTACGAACACTTGCACGGTAAAAACAGATTACTTAGAAAAAGACAAAATTCTTTATATCAAGACAAATTTATTAAATCCAACAAAACGATCCTCTCCCTATAGACGCTAGAGAATAATTACTTGATAATAGTAAAAAAACGTCTGAAAAGTGTATTTTAGTTATAAGACAGAAATATTTAATCCAAGAGCAAGTTTACTTCAAGTCACAAAGCCACTCTAGATTCAACAAAATATTTATTTGTTATTAGAAATGTCCGATTAGGATTTGAAAAATAAAAGAATGAAAAATTGAGAAGTACTTAATTATTTGACTGAAGAATTATGTTTTCTAATATCAAAAAGGGTAAATTTACAGGGTTACGGACCCATCTGTATGTCTCACTAGCGTGAAAGCACACAGTTCAGTGCCAAACCTTAAAGTAGCAGAAATAGGACGGAATCTTCTCAAACACTTGAGTACCATTCAGTGTCGTATAAATACTACAGTGGCAGAAAGCACTAACAATTCCAAATATATGAGATGACTTATACTATTGAAGTTAACAAAACGATAGCGCGTTTCAGAGTACAACTAATGCCATCTAGCAGTGGCGCGATGGAACAATTGCAATAATTATGATGGAATAATTGCTTGTTAAAGTTGTGCTTGTTACAAGTGTAGTTTGATTTCATGCTGAAACCAAATTTCTTAAATTATGACCACGAATAACACACTAACCAACTAGAGATACTACGTATTGTTTCTTTGGATAAATAACTGTTTATGATTTTTATGATTACAAGCACAAGTAAAAGTAATCGTTACCGCTTCGGCGACATGTCACGACAGCATTGACTATGAAAACGCAACGAAATGTTGCTTTAAGAATATACTCTAGAATTTAGAATATTAATCTGAATAGCAAACTACTTCTTTTTTGTTTAAGAACATATTTTCTTAATTTTTTTTCTTTATTCATTTAAGATTATTTAAATTTGATGTAAGAGGTAAACATTTCTTGATGTAACTAATGCCCAATTAATTGATTAGAAATGAAATAAAATCTTGAAGTGAACCTATTTGTTTCAAAGTTAGAATAAAGTTAAGAGTAAAATTGTATTAGAAAAAGATAAGCAGTATTTTTGTAATGACAATATTTTATTACTTTTATTAAAAATTTTACAGAATTAGCAAATATTTTGAGAAATTGCTCTTTCTTATTAGTAGAAATAATTTTTTTCTGTGTGGCAGTTGGCTGTATGAGTTTTCCTTTTGCCTGTTTACATAGGTCATCTACTAGGTATATTAAAAAGTATAGAGAAGTGGATACTAATGGATTTCCATACATACTTTGCATACTTTACTCCGTGTTCGTTTTTTGAAAGTAATACTAACATTTCCGAACATGTGATTTTCTCTGTAGTCGATGAAAATATTGAAAACAGTTTCAACGTTCTGTATACAATTGTTAGGATAAGTAATATATAGTAATAATACAAACCGGGGTATATACATAAAAACCCAAAGGCTGTTAATACACGTACATATTTATTACCTATTGCGCTAAGTCTAGACAAAAAATACGCACGAAAAAGAAAGTGGCCGGTCGGAAAGCGGACACAATTTAGTATTGAACACAAACCGCAATAAAATCAACAAACACGTTCTAGGAGCCGTTAAAATATCACTACGACTGAAATATTTTCTAAGCAAACAAGTGATAAGAATAGCTACAGAGAGTAATGGACAACGAAGCGCCGGGAACAGGGAAAAGGCGGTCCGGGAAACGGGAACAATTGCCCACTCGAAGAACCCGCACTATGAAAAATGTTATGCTTCCGAGATATAATTTTGTTCAAATTGTTATTTTAGGGTGGCTGGCAATGTATGTACGGACAACGGCACATCTAAGACTAAACATTTTTGTTCGAAAATCGCCTCCATTGCAACGGAACAAGATACGTCAATGTGTAGCTTGATGTGCTGGCGAGTACAAGAAGGACGGGAGGTTGTTTCTGATATTTTTTGATTTTTTATTTATTTATTAAGAAAACCAACGGCGTTATATAAAATATTTTACATAGGAGTTAAGCTAATGACAGGTTTTCCTTATTTACATATCATTATATAACATTAAACAAAAAACATAAGCAGTGAATGAACAAGATTAAACAGTTTTAGACGCCGAAATCACAAAATCCCTTGTTGTTTAAAGATAAAATAATAATCCCAGTACCATTACTGTTGTTAATGTAAACAACTCGTCGTTACGCTAAACAGAAACTACTAAAAAGTGACCTTTTTAATGCAACTATTTATTGTCTTTCGTATTATCACCAGAATGATGAAATGAAGTTGCTAGGGTATAATATTACTATTCTTTATGTACATAAGCAACCGCCAAGGATGCGTAGAAGCATTTCTACATTAGTTAAAATATTGTGAATAGTTTTAAGATGCAATGTTGCGAAGTGAAAATGTTGTGTCTTTATATAGTGATAAGTGTATTTACTAGCAAATATAGTGTACAAAGTGCAATTGTATTTTAGAATTATAGTATCAAGTCGCATCTGTGTATATTATATATCTGTTGTTTCAACACGCATTTTGTAATACTTATTGTAACCTATCACAAAGTCGAATTTTTTTTTGTCCGAAATAACGTTTGTTCGAATTTTCATTACACCGAAAACAGAATTATAACGAAACAGTTGTTCTTATGTTGAATGTTTATCGCAAAGACACGATTAGGTTAGGTTAAGTTAGGTTTAATAGAAAAACTTTTCCTCTCAAAATTACTTTCGAGGTTATGAGATTTCGACCAAACGTCATTTCTGGAAAACGTCATTTCGGACTACTGATAGCTAACCAATATTTATAGCAAATACTTGTCAATCAGCCGTGGTAGTCTAATGGTTTGAGTAACCGCCTCTCAAGCTGATGCCGTGAATTCGAATCCGAACCCGCTAAGTTTTTCGGAATTTACGTGCGGAATTTATTGATCTTTTCGGTGAACATACAAAATATTTGAGGAAATATACTGTGATGCCACAGTCATGATAAACTTTGAGAGAGAAACCCGAGAACCTAAAGGGTACACAGAACGAATCGCTCGTTTTTGCAACACAAATATGGTTTGTATATCTGTCGCTTTAAATTATCAACTACATTTACATTATATTACACATTGGGCCTCATGAACCCATGTAAACTTGATTCCAGTGGCTTCCATGGTGGACACAAAACAACCGTACGAGGCTGCTGGAATTGTCACGCAACGCATTGAGGCAGTTTTCTTGCATATTACCGCGCTAAGTTGTCAACATGCGCCTCCGCGAACATGCCCGAAGCGCTGCAAAAGCGTGGCAGTCCCAACAACATCCTAAATCCATTATTATATGATGAATTGTTGTTAACGATGATGATGTTTGCTATAGCATAAACATTATGTAATCCACAGTTGGACACGAAACTCTCGAAAGTATATGTACACACGATAGCTCGCTAGTATTTCCCCGACCCATTGTCCGCCGTTGTGTCAAATTATCTATCACGAATTCATGACATACGTGTCACGATTAAGAGTTGGACCCTTTTCAAACAGTCGTATGGCAAGTCCAATTTAAATAAATGTAAGAGTGCCGGCCGTGTCTGGACTCGAACAGGCAACTCGAAACTTTGCCAATATCCTCGGCACTAAGCCCTTGCCACGGGCCCGGCAACTTAATTGTGGTAATCACAGCCGAGCCGAATGGACTTCGTAACTACTGTATTGTATTGTTCTTAACGACTTTGTAAGTATCAAATACATCTAAGCAATGTTATAGTATCAGATTTTCAAAATTAGTAGATAAAAGTATACATATCACTTCAAAATTAGTTGATAAAAGTATACATATTACTTCAAAATTAGTAGATAAAAGTATACAATTACTTCAAAATTAGTAGATAAAAGTATACATATTACTTCAAAATTAGTAGATAAAAGTATACATATTACTTCAAAATTAGTAGATAAAAGTATACATATTACGGTTTAAATATTTCGTCCAGATGTCCAGAAACAGTTTTACTGCATAGCACGATAAAACTAGGAAGCAGAAGGTGGATTTTAAAGTAATTCTAGTAGCGCCAAGTAAAGAAAAATATAATAGACAACTAACAGCAAAAAAAGTAAACATTATTTTGTGAGCCATAAGAAGTTTGTTTTAATTAATGTTGTTATTGAAGATACTTTTGTATTCACCCATAAAATAAAAACTGCAGTATTTAAAAGAAGAATATAATGGTGTTTTCTTGGTTTTATCTTATGTCACTACTTGTGTAGACATTTATCAATACATTTGCAATAGCCTATTTCGATCATTGATTATGATTAGGTAAAATTCTAATGCAAATTTGGTAGAACAAAGTACTCCAAGAAAGTTTTATTTATTTAAAAAAGTTTTTAATTTTAGTTTTATTGAAATCGATTACCGGAAAGTGCGCGAAATCGAATTCATCCCCTGATTTACCACCCTTACAGGTGGAATATTTTCTTCAAATTTAAATGGGACCAATACTGAGGTACCCTCTTTCCAAAAAAAATCATCAAAATCTGTTCACATACAATACAATACACACAAAAAAACAGACTAATTGAGATCCTCCTTTTAATCAAGACGGTTAAAAATTGTACATGGCATAATGGACTTTAATTAATAGCAAGTAACTTACAAACTAGATACGATACGGTAGCTGCGGGAATTCCAGTAACGAGACTTGTTTTTCGGCTGCTATCTAGTTTGTTTGTTTGCTATGACTATAAAAAAATTCGCTTCCACGATAATGTGAAGTGACTCTAACATCAGGTAACATTGTGGCCAAGCGTGTGTCTATTTATACATATAAATCGGTATCAGTAACTTTAGTGTAAAGTCTACCATGAAAGATAGCGATGCAATGTTTAATAGATAATATTCTGCACTACGCGATAATTTCCAAAAAACCGTATTCATGTCACAAAAGATGACTAGATAACATAAACATCAAATTGTTCTGATCCCAAAATAAGTAACTAAAGCAATTATATTATGGAAATCGGAAATAACGACGGCGACGGTACCATAAACTCAAGCCCGAGACAATATAGAAAAGTTAGTTCGGCCAGTGTTCGAACCCATGACCTCAGAGATACCATGCAAACCGCGAAGAACGTCGAAAGACCAACCAAGACAATAAGACACAATCGAAAAGTTTGCTTGTAAGTTTAAAGCAAAAGCAATGTATCATTTCAGATGATGCAAATGGTCAGAAATGAAAACGTGATGATTGTAGCATAAGAGCTTCTTGTGAAAGAGCTCGTCTAGGTGCTGCCACTATATCTATTTCTGCCACTACGCTTCCGGATTTGAAGGGTAAGGGTACTGGTGAAAGTACAGGCATATAGAACAGCAGTGGCGGTACCCCTCATGGCGGCACTTCACAAGGCTACGTGTATTCGCTATTGGGTATAAGATGTAGTAGGAAAAAAATTTGGTGTACGGACAAACATGCAGTAACTGACAAATATGTCCGTCTTATCGAGTATATAAACAGAAATAGAGACGAAATAAGGGCCATCCATCACTGGCAACTAACTCATCCGGCAAATGGGCCTTATATCACTTTTAAATATTAACTCTAGTTCGCGCTGAAACCACAAATTGAGCAAGTTGAATTAGTACAGCGCCAACAACTTACCTGTGTGTACGTCTCCGTACATACCAAAAATAGTCTGTATTTATTGTAAGAAAGATAATATCTCTAACTATGGGTGGGGGCCTGTTCCGGTGGTGTGGTAAAAACAGCAAAACATCTAATTACAAAACAAACGGAATCACATTTCACCGGCAATTAAATATTAAATATGTAATTTTTTTTGGATTGCTGAAGTTACAAGCGTCGAAGCCGTATGTAGCAAACGCTGCACCTGCATTCCGCACATCCTTCCCCAATTTCGAAGCGGCCCAACTTCACCGCAGCCACGATACTATACACAATTTTCCGAAACCGCACGTTGAATTCTAAACGATTCACATATTCCACCGTACAACGAACTTACTTGTGCAGTTGCATCGTTGGTTCGAGCGGTATTTCCTAGATTACCAGCTTTTTATATCGTTACGATATTTTGTTATTATTTTCTCTCTCCGAGCATTGCAACATGCATGAATGTAATCGATGTAATCAATTACGGTCAGAGATAGACTAGCGTTCGGATTTTAACCCAGCGCTTTGTTAACACCGGGTTTAAATCAGGTTAAAACCCATTAATGCCCGTAATCGAGGGCCAAAACTATTTACAACTGAACATTTGTTGTAAATCGAGTTTTGTTCATTATTAAAAAATGTTTATTGCTTTCTGATCTGGACGATTCGATTTGTCTTTCTAATGAATCGATTCGCTTGAAAATATCAACGAAATAAATCGATTTAAAAAATCGCTAGATCGTAAAGTATGCAATTGCATCGATCTTCATAAAAATGGAATCGTAATGTGCATCCTCAGTAGTGAGAATCTAGAGTATGGATTCATACCAAATTTCGGATTCGTCATTCCTGCCCACGATTTTGGGCGGTAATGGGTTAAAACCCGGTGCTTTGGATAAGAACCCGGTCAAAACGGGTTCATTGGGTTTTATTGAACCTACTACCCATCTCTGATTATGTCTGATTATGGTCTTAAATGTCTCCCTTTTTTCCCTCCCGAATTCAAAAAAGACTGTTCTCAACTGTATTTGAATGTATTTTTTGTTGTGTGTGTGTTAAGCGATTACACCGACATTTGAGAACAGAATTTAATGATTCCTTATTTGTTGGAAAGGTTTAATAATAATAATATAATAATAATAACACATACACTCAACATAGCCCCGCACTAGGGAAACCCTGTGTCGCGGGTGCCATGGACACACATATAGACAACCACAAATTACACCCAAACTCACGAGAGAAACAAATGTAGGTCATACAAATATTTCTCCCAGCCCGGGAATCGAACCTGGGACCTCTGCGTGGCAGTCCGGCATGGTAACCGTTCGGCCACAGAGGCAGAAGAAAAAGAAGAAAATACTCCACTTGTATGTAAGGGTGGCAAATTAGGAGATAAACCCGCTTTGTTGGACTTTATCCACTTTCCAATAAAAACTGGGCAATTGTATTTTGCATAAATAGTAAAATATTCGTTCAATGCCAGGAGAGATTATTTTCCTTTACACATTATTCAATTCTCAATTAAAATATATATATATATAACATAATTTACACACACCAGTTGCTCACCACTGTCAGTTCTAGATTAACTGCTCAGAGATGCAATCGAAAGAGGTCACGTTAATAAATAAAAGAACAAAGCAAATGTAAATAGTAAGCACAAATAGAACCTCCTACGATGCGGGTTAGTGTTGTACGTCAGTTATTTGACGATGAGATGATACGCATATTTGTATGGCAGTAGAAAAACTTAGGTATTGGATTACAATTTTTGTACCTTACTTACTTTTGTACCTTAGTTTTAGACCTTATGTAAGGAAATATATTACCAAGTTTTTGAGGATCTGACGCTACCGAATAAGGCATAACATCGCACTATCGATAACAAAGTGGCGTAATTTCAAGATTTAAATTTTTGGGAACTAACAAAAATAAAAACTAAAATATTATTCAATTACCTCAATGTTACCAACATACAATTTTGAAGATTTTTTACAAAATTTACATTTTAATTCATTTGTGATCATTTTTTATACTAGACAAATTAATTATTATTATTACATATATACACGGTAAAAGCTTTGCACGACGCATGGCGGATTACAGCGATTCAATAGTCAGAGAAGAAAGAAATATATGATTAGCTTTCCTTTATTTTTTCACAGTGAATAGAATTTTCACATATTTGGTATGAGCCAATGTATGTTACTTTTTATTTAATCTATTTCAATAAAGTTCCAAAAATGTTTTTTCGTATTTAGTCACTTTATGATAGAGATACGGTTGGTAGCACACATAGAACTCATTGTTTAAGGGTTCGTCTAGGGTAGTTCTGCTCTATCTATTTCTGTCGCCAAGCAGTTATGCCAAGCAGTTGAACGCGCCCTAATGCGCAATGCTCACTTAGCTTAGTTCACGTAGCCGGGGCATCTTTCATACTTCGGTTCACACCGCGAACTAAGCTAGCCGAGCTAACTAAACTAACCCAACGATCCCGCTAGCTATGAAAAATATGTCGCCCTTCTGCCTCCCTTCACCCCGCACGTATCCTTAGTGACTATGTACTACGTATTTTCTAAGCTCAGCTTTGCTTGCAACTTCTTTTTTAAATGTAAGTGCGCATTTGACCTCCACCTTTCCTCCACCTTTCTGACTTTCCATCACCTGATGGAAAGTGGCGATGAGGTCGACGATGGCGCATGCAGACTTAAATAATGCCTATTCACTCTCGCCTTGAAAAGGCCCTAGTTATAACGTTCAGGGAACAAGTCTGCAGACAAGGAATTCCACTCCATAGCCATTCGCCATACAAATGTATAAGCGTAACGCTTTGTGCGAAACTTTGGAACATTCACAACATTATTAATACAAAGATCGAACACTCAGAAAAAATTTTCGATCGATCTTTGTATTAATAATTATAACAAACTAGTGGAGTAATTTTACATAAAAAATAATTGAATATCAATTCAATAACAATTTAAACTTTAATAAAGTTGTCTTTTTCAAATAAACTTGTACTGTACCAGCCACAGACGTGCCAGAATGTCTAACCCTCTTCCGACATTCAGGCACGTCTTAGGTTGGTACAAAACTCAAATAAAAAAAATATTTCAGACTTTGTCCATATCATGTTAGTTACACAAAACTTATAGCCTGTGTTAGTAAAATAGGTTGTCAGAGAAAAAAAAATATAAATACATTAGGTTGTACACCAAGCCTTTGGAACCCACGTGCGTGCAGTGCTTAAAGTATCACAGATCTGATACTCCCAGATCAACGAAATGTCACGCACATACTGCATCAGGGAGGCAGTTCTCTTTCGTATTATCGCGCCCCCGCGAACATACCTGATGCACTGCAAAAGCGTGGCAGTCCCAACAGCATCCTATGTATTGGACACGCAGGGCGTTGACCGTCTTTTTAGTATAAATTGTCCACAGGCGGCCCGGGTAAAAAGTTTGACAAAACGCCTTGAAGAGAGCAATTTTATTAGTGCATTTAAAATAATGTAAATTGTGATGGTTAATTTATTGTATTGTAATAAGGCGTAGTTAAAACTTTAGCAAAGACGCGGAAACAAGACGCACGGCTTGTTCGTTCGGTCTCTTGGTATCCGTCAATGGTGGTCAAGAAATAGTCAGGTGCTTGATCCTGCAGCGACAAGGGAAAAACATTTTCGTCAAATTCCGCAGACGGATGAGACTAGTGGTAAATGGCGTAAATTATCTTTTTTATAATGCCAAGCATTATAATAACGAGTGTAACTTTGGTATAATTATTTGAAAAACTGTTTCTACATTCTGAAGTTAGCAGCAACTCGTGCATGTGTTACAATTCATTTGGGAAATAAAAAGCGGATATCTGTCAGTACAAATAATAGTTACTTAAATTCTATCCCCAGAGCAAAGATAAACTCTCGACTTGTTGAATTGTGTCTGCACTAGTGTACATAGTAGGTTTTACGGAGAACGCACGAGTTTTATTAAAGCACAGTTTGTGAAAATACTGCTATTGCAAAACAAACTTTACGCCATTAGAAATTGAAGAAAAATAATGGTATAACGTTGTTTACGGTTAAAATAATCTTATTTTAAAACCAGGCGGTTGCAATAGAATACACAGTTATATACAATATAGCAAGTTGTGTTATGTTTACTAGAAGTAGTAGAGACACCTTACCTATTCCTGCCGCCAAGGGGTAATGTGAGCATTACTGCATTCCGGTTTGGAAGGGTAGTGAAATTACAGGCCCACGGGACTTGTCAATTTATGTCTCTGGGTGACCGGGGCATTGGCAATGAAACTGTTATGGACAAGCGTGACGTTTATCACCAGATGTACGACTTCTTCGTCCTGTATATTATTGAAGCGCTCCCAATGGGCCTACACGAGCGGGCGGGCCTTAAATGCTCAAGGTCAACTTGCACTGCGAACAGCTCAAGAATTTTAGCTAAAAATGACGAAATGAGTGTAAAAATACGTCAGACAAACATGAAATAGATACTAACATCACATTCCACAAGGAAGTAACGCGTTTCAACTTGTATTTTTATATAAATATTCACTAGAACCGAAAATTAACCTACTACTAAAACTAGCCTACATGAATAACATTTTTGCCTCACTTGTGACAGTTCGTTTGATATGAAACTATGATTCTATGCGTTATTATTCTAAGCCTAGATAGGTAACTTTCGTAAATAATAGACCGCGGGCAATCATGTTTAACAAGTTTTTGTTAAATAACCCGATTTGTGCATTCCTGTACCAATCGGCTGGTTCATAGAATACTTGTTCTTACTTGTTGAGTACGATTGAGCGTCGCTACAGTTGCTACTGATGGAAGGCTTAAATTTTAAAATATTTTTTATTTTATATTATAAGAGTTTCATTACCGTGGACCAGTAACCCAAGAGCTATACTATTGCGGCTGTTCTTGAGTAAATTGGAACCTGATATCAACAAACTTATTAAACAGCATCAAATTCATCCTTCACATTAGTTTTTATATTAGAATCGATTATGTTTGTTTTATTTTGAATAAAAGATACTCTGTCTGAATACTATAAAGTTGCGTTTCAATAATCATTCTCATTGGCAGGTGTAGCACGTAAGAGTTAACTTGAGACCTGGGCGCCGTTGTGTACTATCTACTGCGCTCAGGTCTCAAGTTAACTCTTGCGGGTTATATATATAGGTTATAGTAAAAGTCTCGTTTAAAATGAATGTTTAATCTCCGCTAATATAGCTCACAATAATTAATTTAATTTGAAGTTATAGTGGTTTTTAAGTAGGTGAAAAAATGGGGGCGCTAAAAAATAATTTATTCTCAAAGTGGGCAGTAGACAAAATAAGTTTGGGAACCCCTGTTCTAGACGAATTCTTGAGTTGTATACACGCAGTTAATCTTTATTTATGAATATATTCCTCGTTTCTTATTAAAAAATACCTCCCGCAACGCTCTAACCTGCCTAACCTAACCTAACCCACGGGTACGCTCGCACAGTACCATAAAATAAAGATTAGCTTTCAGACTATACAGCTTCTCCAGAAAACTTGTCAGATGTTTGAGTCTACATGTACTGTGGTAGAATCTATTATATACATGTGCGTTTGAATACATTAGAGCTTATTGTGAAAGAGTTCGCCCCGGGAAGTACACTTTATCTATTTCTGCTGCCAAGCAGTAATGTCAGAATTACTGTGTACCGGTTTTGAAGGGTTAAGGGTGCTGGTGAAATTACAGGCACATGGGACTTGTCAATTCATGTCTCAGGGTGACGGGCGCAGTGGCAGTGCTCCTCAGATCTTTGCGATTTAAATCTCTGAGTTTCACTGCAGCTGTTATAGACAGACGTGAGTTTACCATCAGGTACGCGACTTGTTCGTCACTTGATACTTTACTGCCTCCGTGGCCGAACGGTTACCATGCCGGACTGCCACGCAGAGGTCTGAGGTTCGATTCCCGGGCCGGGAGAAATATTTGTATGACCTACAATTATTTCTCTTGTGAGTTTGGGTGTAATTTGTGGTTGTCCATATGTGTGTCCATGGCATCCGCGACACAGGGTTTCCCTAGTGCGGGGCTATGTTGAGTGTGTGCGTAGTTGATATTATAAAAAAAAAGATGACACTTGTTTCTCAAACACTCGTTCCTGACGCCGCTTAATTTGTTTACTTTTTTTTTTTGCCATTGAATCGCGTTAACGGCGTTATCTGCACGTAAGAAATACGCAGTAAGTAGCAGGTTCTACTAGATCCGTACCCACTGGGCACGAATTTTCTCTAAGAAGAGGACATCACTTTTTTCAAAGGTTGTAAACTTTTTACGACTTGCAGATCACGATGCTTTCCTTTATCGTTTGAGAGATGTATTGCTACAAATGTACGTAATTTAGAAATTACAGTATGTAACTGAACAGTAGTAGATATATAGAGAGTCCACTTTTCCCATTACATCGATAAAAATGCTGAAAACGATTCGTTTTAAAAGCTAAGGCGACTTCAGTACCGACTCGAGGAAATTGCTGATTTGCACTTGGTTTCTTTTTGTGTCAAGTCTTAGTGAAAATACGAAGAAGAAATTTTAAAATACTTTTTATTTTACATTATAAGAGAAGCTGTTACCATGGACGAGTAACTCAAGACGACTGCTAATCTCTATACTATAATAACTCTGAAATAGGTTAAAATTCCGCCTTATTATATCTAAATTAGACACAATAGCCTGGATATAGTTTATATTATGTAAATGGCCGTGGATATTAATTAATTCATCTTTAATATGAAATATAAGAAGTCAGTTTTTTCCTTGTAATATTATTCATATATAGATAATGAACAAAAAGCATTTTCTGAACTTTGACAAATATGCGTGTCAATATACGGCAGTGTGTGTTACAAATTAATTTATAATTCAACGCTTCCTAATATGGGTAGATGGCACTAATCTTAAACAACATAAAAGAATAACCGGCTTTATCCATAAAAATCGGTGCAAAAAGCGCCACCTAGTTGATTTGTTTGTTATCACTAAAAATTAGTCGTTTCGATAACAATGCAGCTCGTCAATGTAAAACAAATTGGTTACAAAAATAGCGATGTGGTACTCGTAATACTCGCCGCGATATCTGCCCTCGATAAAGCTATTATATCCACATTTAGCTCTCAAATTAAATTTATAAAAATTTTAAAATTTTATCACAATGGCTAACATGGCGAGCACCGTGACGTCACATTTTCATTTCATCGCGATCATCAAAAGTCACAACTGATTTTAAAACATTTTACAATTCTGCACAGTAATTTTATCAACGTAAAAATCGAGCGCGACAAACGAGATGAAAAGAAATGATAAAAACAAACAAATTGATACATAATCAATAATTTAATTGGAAAAAGGTGAGGACAACATTTAGAGTACATGAGAGTAATTAGCAATACGTAAATAATAATGTAAAATATGTTAAAACTGAAATTACAAAAACCCGACCTTTCATCGTTTTCGCAGCGATGAATAAACAACAAAGATAGCAATATACGCAATTTCATATCGTTGTCCTTGTTCTTCAAAATGTATAACAATAGTTCATTACCAAATAAGCAAACTTAGGTTTATCAACTGCAATAAATATTATCACGGGGAGTCTTATCATACATATACTACGGTCACGACTGCGCTGTCGTGTATCGTGATTAGCAGTCACCTTGAGTTATAGATCCATGCTATTACTAAATCATTACATAATTAAGTTCAAACATTTACGTTGAATCCGCCTTTGATATGATACTTGTAAATTCAAATTTTCGCTACTAAATAATTCAATTTAAAGCTCTCAGAGACAAACCTTTCGATATAAGGCGCTCTATAAAATTCAGTATTTAAAACACAGACTTTAAACAGAGCAACAATGACATAAAAATCAACAATCAAGAAAACGACTTGACGATCGTAAGAAACTCAAAGTCGGCGTCAAAGGGTCCGGCTCGAAGGACCAATTTGAATTGCACACGAAAAATCCCACTAAAAAAATGAGGTACAACGGTTTTCAACTACATCGCTTTGTTATTAGAGTCTAGATAACACGCAGTTTACAAAAACACGCAATGAATGAAGAAATCCGTCAAGTTCATTCTCAATTTTTTGCTTAACACTGAAGTTGAGATTGCATTGTTAAAGGACTTAATGATCTGTAGGTATGTTTTACTGCCAGTTAAGGGGTTTTTCGGAGCGCGCTCGACCACAATTCTGGCTCGAATAACAGCTCGTAAAGCGGAGTCTTAGTGTCGCTGCCAATCTTGAAGACATCTTGGTGCGATTACTTTTTTCTTAGAACGGGAGGCTTTCAAAAAGCAATTTTCGTATTACTTACACTTCCTTGAATCTGGTATTTACACGTTAAAGAAGGTTCTATTAATTGCAACAATCAACAATCAATCTTCAAAGCTTCAATGGTGCTGGAAACACATAATATCGCTACAAAAATCTATCTAGTTTTGTAGAAATTATTGGTATTTAGTTTCATACACTCGTTTCATGCTTTATTAACTAAAATGAATTAACCATTACTATTTACAATTATTTTAAATGCACTAAAAATTCGACTTTATTAAAGTTTCTGAAAATAATTTACTTCTTAGTGACGGTATTGGTTTATTTTTTATAATTATAAGGGACGACGAACAAGTCTTCTACTTGGTGATAATCGACACGCCTGTCCATAACAGTTACAGTGCCACTCAGAGCTTTAAACCACAAAGAGAGCATATCTTTGCTCAAGACTAAAAACCAGCAGGGTTCTTTGGCATACGCCGAGTTAGCGCTCTTTCAGTGCTATGATAAAAAATAGGTTTTTTTTTTTTCATTTTAAAAATTCATGGATAATTATAAAATTATACTTAAATATGAATTTCTACATTAACAAACAACATAAAGTGTTCGACAAAGACAGATTTATATTAAAAAAAAAACACAAATTACACGAAAACTACTCAGTCTTAATTTTGTATTTTGTCTGTACCTGTGTAATATTACTGAAAACAGTGTTTAATAAGAAATTTAACACGTTAAATCCGAAACAACCCTCTGATCTAAATCCCTTAATCTTAACCTTCTTAATGTTGTTAACAAAATCAAAATAATTCTAATCAATTCAAGGGTTGCTTGTAAACAATTATCACCAAAAAGGCAAATGGTTTTTAGGAGCTATTACGACGAATTAATGCGGCAGTTGGCATGCCAGTTGGACAGTGAAGATTGGCCAAGTTAGCGTTTGGCACGTACGTTGAATGTAAGGATTTGGCAGGGAGGCCAGTTGACTTCACTGCTTGGAATTAAGCAATGGCGATTTTATGGTTGATTAATTAATTGTGTAACAGAGTCCAGGAGGGGCCGTGACAAAGGGGCTCGCGTCGACAGTGAAGGAAAAAAGCGCTTAGTAAAGTTTAAGTGAAACCTTTAATAAAGTTTAAGTTTAAAGTATAGAAGGGCGTAACGGGAGGTCCGGTAGGTGCTCGTACACAACCCGATCGCAGTCAATAGTTCAATGTGGTCCAGTAGGTGCCGTACACACATTGAATTCAGAATTCACAAATAGATACTTTGCTCATCTACTTATGGTGCCGAGGGAAAATCTTAACATCGCGTTTTAGGAAATAGCCTCAAAGTGGTCAATGCCATCTAGCGGCGTCGCGTGGAACTAACGCTCCGTTACAATTGGTTTTAATTATTAATTGCCGAAAAGGCACTTAGTGAATGAATAAATAGTAGCAGTAGAGCTCCTTGTGAAAGAGTTTGTCCAGGGAAGTACTGCCACCGTGCCTATTTCTGCCGCCAAGCAGTAATGTCAACATGTGCTGGTGAAATTATAGGCATATGGGACTTGTCAACTTATGTCTCTGGGTGACGGGCGCAGTGGCAGTGCTCCTCAGATCTTTGCGACCATCATGCGCACGACCTGTTCATCCCGTCACTTTATATTATATATTTAAAAAAAGAATGAAATGCTACCGATGAATGAATGACGGACGTGGTCGAGTGGCTTGCATACTGGTTTTCATGGTGTAGCCATCTCTGAGGTCCCGAGTTCCATCCCCGGCGGGAGGGAGGCATATTTCAGGGTCTGGGTGTTTGTGTTACCGTCGTTGTTTCCGATTTCCATAACACAAGTGCTTTAGTTACTTTTGGGACCGGAGCAACGTATGTGATTTTAGCTAAGGTTTAAGAGGAATTAAGTTGCCATGATCACTGGAGGCAATCGTAGGAAAATTAAATGAATATAGAAAAGCAGTGATGCAAACCTAATGAGAGCGGAATCCATCGCAATGTCGTTAACCGCACTAATGTCCCGAGAGAATCAATCGCTCGCGTGGCGCGAAATTAAAGCGAGCGGTTCGCATTCAATTTATCTATGAAAGAAATCACTCGGGCTACAGTTCTTGGCTAAAACAAAGATTCGGTGCTTGACTGAATTATCCCGTTTCTACAATCCTTGTGTCTTCCGATTCACTAATTGCTTGATTAACAAAGTAAACGCTTTGCTTCCAATTTTCGTTAAAACCTTTTTTGCTTTCAGATTCATCTTAAGTATTTTCAATTTTATATTTTAAATCTTGGTAAATGATTAGTACCTTAACTACACTTATTTACTTTCTTTAGCTGTATTTTTTGTGGGTGTATCTTTCTGATTACGTATTTTGTATAAAGCATTTGGTTTGATTAATGAAAAACATCGTATTGTACTTGTTGAGTACCTCTTTTCGTTCTTATAAGAGCTGCTGCCAACCCTCTACATTATTGTGCGCCGTATATAAATATTTTTGGATTTTTTTACATTGTATCTCACATCGTAACTTTTATCACTGTTTGTTTCTTAAAACATCTTCAAGTTCCAACTATCAAGTAGTATCCAACTAATCTAACTTCAAGTCAGTCTATATGGAAAATATAATTTCTTTAATGGAGATTGTTTGGGAATATTTTGTTGCGGGAAAGCTTAGATGTTCCGCCTACGCTTTATAGATTTTTATGACAGTGGCAGTACAATGGGATAATAGTTTCCTAGTCATATAAATATGATGTTATTATTGAAACAAAGATAGGACAAACAAAGAAACCTCGCAAAACCGGGGTTATAGCTCTCCCAATTGAGCTGCGGAACGAGTCAGCACACTTTACGAATTTGTCTATGCGCCTGTTGGTCTATCTTGGTCTTCCTCATGCCTTAGCCTCGTGTCCTAGTTTCGAGTCCTGTCAAATCGAAGGTATTGGTCTCTAAGTAGGATCTTTGTATTAATAATTGTAACAAATAAGTGGAGTAATTCCACAAAAAAAAATTATGTACCTTATAGTCGTAAATCATCGTGATATTCAATAAAATAATCAATAAGCATTTAATTTCTAAGTGACATAAGTTGAGAATGTTTAGTAGCATTAACTCTAGATCATAGTTTTCCAAAGTGGTTCCTAGCGCCCTTCAGTGGGTACTGAAGAGTCCTATGGGGGCAGGGGAAGGGGCTTCGGAAGTAATTGAGGGCATTGAAGCTGTCCAGAGGGTGCTATCGCATTTGAAAAAAAACCTGACTTATCATATAAACCACACTACATTTTTTTTTTCACCGCATCTTTTTGGCTCCTCGCCCATTTAAGGCAGATAAAAATATTTCAACGCCCACCACCACAAAAAATAATTTAAAAAAACAAATATTTTTTATATTTACCGAACACAAAAAATCACAAGGAAAAAACCTATATATGTAGTGCATAGATAATTCAGGTTTTTCTTTCAAATGCGATAGCACCTCCTGGACAGCATCAATGCGCCTCAATTGCTTCCGAGGCCCCTAGTGCCCCCATAGAACTCTTCAGCGCCCACTGCGGCGCGATTTACAACTTTGGGAAACTATGCTCTAGATGGAAGAAAACATCACGATGAAACTCGAACCATACTCTACTAGGAAAACGTGTAAAATCTTCAACGCATATTGATCTAACGTGGCAGACTAGTCTAAACCTTCTCCTTAGAGTAGACTTGGAGGACGAATGGGATGACGATGCTCGCGACGAACGTATTGTTATTACTAGGATGACTTCATTTAGGACCAATCCAATCCTTAATTCCTGCGACCATTAACTGATTTATTGTGATCACCATTAATTACAGTTCGGAGCCAAGCCAAGAGCGCTAAAGAACTGAAAAATCTTCCTGACTATGATGAATGCAAGGTTTGATCTCAATTACCAAAGTTAACTTTAAGTATTAAAGAGTGCAATAAGTTTGTGCAAACGTAAGGTCAAGAGCACGTCAAGCTTTACACTTAAGACTTAAAACCAACTCTATGCCACTTACGATAAGAACGGTCCAAAGTACAAAGTGTCAAGTTTGATGTGCTCTTGACTGTACCTTGAATTTCTTTACACAACAAGGGACAAAGACAATAAACTATTTGAGATTCCAATGAGATTTGCAGTCAAATCGTGTATCGGCGCGCATAAAGCATGATCGGCGATCGATGGCGAGGGGATTTATGTCAGCCTGGTAATCGTGGCGAATCTCATCGTAGTCACGAAACCATTGTTGCTATTACATTTTCGCACGCCCAATATTTATAGGTAGACTCTTATATATTTTTCTTTCTTCTCATTTGGCGCTTGCATATTAAACCAAGCCCAAAGTATTTGCTAGCAACGATGAACTGGCAAATTTAGTAAAATCAAAATTCTTTAGTTACGTTTACTTTAGGTTTCTTGTGGTTTTTTTTTTTGTATAATAATAATATGATAGACGCAATACACGCATGCTCATAATCTCACTTGATGCTAAGCGATGATATGACCCACGATATATATAGGTATATGTCCAAAAATGCCTTTTCAATCTAACCTTGAATAGCTCTAAATTATATATAAAACGCAGATGGTATTGTATTTTATTCATTTGCCATACGCATTAGGATAGAGGAAGCAAAACTTTTCATGCGAATGGGTGGTACAAAGACACATAAGCATCGAGTGTTGTTGACCAAGTGACGAAGCGAAGCGATGAAAATTTCAAGAAACTGATTGTAGTTAGAAACATGGAAGGAAAGCGATTACGAGGGCACAATTAATATCCTTCAAATTTTGCACGGTCGTAAGATACGCGCTGGACTAAAACCGATAGAGGCAGACCACACCCTTCGCAAGCAGGCACGAAGCTGACTACGATCCTCAGACATGAAGAAACGACTAGAGTTGAACTTAGAACTTGTTTGGCGAATTTTTAAATGAATTAAACACGTTTCTAAATTAATTACTCTAGTCGACCGAAGGAGGGACAGTGAAGAAGTTCCTGCGTACACTCTCCGGTTGGTACGCTGAAAAACCGGATTCCAATGAAGTGGATTTTAGCTTGTTTGACAAGTACTTAATTGAATCAGTTACAACATGACTAAATTAAATATTCAATATTGTTGTTGCGATCATTTTGCTTGATACTGCTATCACTATGCTTTACAGGTTTAGATGGAAACCAGTAACATTATCATCTTTATTGTTTTGTTTATTTCAATCACTTTACTTTCGCTGTACACTGCTTCTATAAAATAACCTATGATTCTAAGTTTTTGCTTTTCGTTTCCACCAGTTACAGGATCATTCTAAAATTCATCTGAGAAATCTGAATTGGCTTTAAACTTCGAAGGCTCCAACACTTCCTTCATGTAGTGTATCTCTTCAGTTGTAGAACGACAAAGCTCGTCATGCAAGAATGCCATATCTTATGTCTTACCCTCCCCTCGTTCGAAAGTGGCTTTAAATTCCTGTATTTTACTCGCAAATGTTTTTCTATAAAATCGTCGAATAATTCCGAAATCAAAGTAACATTAAATTGAATTATGTTGATCTTCTGATCTTTTCCATATAGTCACGTCCCATACATCGCTGCAGTTAGGATCGATAAAAGCATCTCCGATAGAGGCTACCGATACATCTCGTACATATTTCAATATTTTCATCTCGATGGAAGTGCAGCAAGCCGCGGCGGGGTCGTACGAACTTTGACCTGTGCCGTGGTAGATGGAAGCTAAAACTGATCTAGGGTTGATCAATTGTATATGATAGTCAAGATTGCCTCGAAGAATGAGTTATAGGCAGAGATTTGTAAAGGCATAGAGTATATTTACGTAAACTTCAGATTTTTTTACGATACTAAGCGACACGCTTGTCCATGGCAGTTGTAGTGCCACTCGGAACTTTAAGTCGCAAAGATCTGAGAGACACTGCGCCCGGCACCCTGAGACATAAGTTGATGAGTATTTCATCAGCACCCTTCAAAACCGAAACACAGTAATGGTCACATTCCTACTTGGCGGCAGAAATAGGTAAGGTGGCAATGCTTCCCTGGTTGAACAACAAGGCGACCTTTGTTAAGAAGACGACATAACTATTCAGAAGGGAAATTTTTAAGGGCAGACTTTTTTCATTGTCTTCGATTTGGGCGACTAGTGATCGTAGTCTTCAGATGGTAATTGTAAGTGCAACGACATAATTATTTATTCCCCATGTGATAAATAAAACACAAAGCCTCGCATAAGATAAGGAACCCCTACTTTTAAAAAGCAGCTATCCAGTATTTCGGGCTGTACATAAAAGTTTGTCGGGCCGCATGCGGTCCTTGGGTTTCACAGAGGAGATCTGTGCTGTGTTAATGTTTATACGGGAAACCAAAAGACAATTCATATGACGGTGGGAATTTGAAATTTCGCAAGGGACTTTATGTCGTAAGGGAAAATGACCTTAATGTCTCTTAGGGTATTTCAAATTTCTTGATGTATTGTATTTTGAAGTGTTGTAAGGGACATTTTCCATTACAACAAAATGTTCCTTGTGATATTTTAAATGTCTACCGTCGAATATGCGTGCCGTATAATGCTTAATTTACAGTTTGCAACTGCAACAATATTGTACAGATAACAGCACGTCAAGTTATACACTTCTGTTTGAATATCGCCTCCAGGGCAACGGAACAAGATCCGTCAAGTAGCGTAAGTGTTTTGGTAACAGAAGTGAGAATTCGTCAACCTTACCTATTTCTAGCGCCAAACAGTGATGTCAGCATTACAGTGTTCCGGTTTTGAAGGATAAAGGTGCTGGTGAAATTACTGGCGCGTGGTATTTGTCAGCTTACGTCTCAGGGTGATAGGCGCAGCGGCAGTGCCCCTCAGATCTTTGCGATTTGAAGCTCAGAGTGGCTCCGCAACTGTTATGGACAGGCGTGTAGCTTACCATCAGGCGCACTACTTGTTCGTCCCGTCACTTGATATAAAAAAAAAAACAAGCATTTATAGTAGAATTGTTTATTATTGTATCGCTCGACCAATCATACCTTCGTATGACGGTTAATGTTATACAACTAATGATATTTGAAATATTATTAATATAAGAAATAAACTCGAATTGTTTACACTTACGCATAAAAATAATAAACATTGTTATTATAACAATCGTCATGAGCTTTACATTTGTAAGTACTTTGATTTTATTATTGTATTTGAATCGGCAGAACAGTCAGACAGCGGTGCTGCCCTCCTTGTCATACTTAACGCATTTGCATTTTGGGAACTTCGAAATATTGGCCTATTTTTTAACAGACTTCAAAAAAGGAGGAGGTTCTCAATTCGACTGTATGTTTTTTTATGTATGTTACGCGATAACTCCGGTATTTGTAAAACCGATTTTCATGATTTTTGTTGGAAATGGTACTTCCATAGTGGTCCCATTTAATTTTGAAGAAAATCATCCACCTCCCACGAAGATTCATTTTTATAAATAGCGCCTACATTTTATTATAAGGAGCAATTATTTTAACGGTTGATTTTGCTATTCTCCAATTCAAGGCGTTTTTCTCTCAATATACTTTGAGCAGTGAGAACCGATTTTTATTATCTTCTGTGTGAAGTTCCAGTGGCGAATTAGGGAATGAATCCGGGTTTTCGAACTTTCCGGTAAACGATTTCAATAAAACTTGGCAAATAGATGTAATTCCACGTACTGTTGAGGTCGGGTTTTTTAGTACTCTGTACTGAGATTATTTCTTTGAAAGATGTCGAATCGTTGACTTTGCTTAACAGTTGACTACCTCAGGTCGAATTAAAATTTTTACGGTATTAATACGGTTCATTTTGCTAGGGTCGAGCGGCTGGGACACTGGCTTTATTTTTTTATAAACGTAATTAAAGCCTGAAGGCATCAGAAATCTTTAGATAGCGAAAATATTGTAAGCGCCAAAAAATGCTTAATATACATTATTATTAAAAAAATGTTAGTTGTTACACAATCGGTTATGAAATTCATTATTATATATATTCAAATTCAATTTAGTATAACATTTAAATGTAGGAATATCTAAAAACTCTTTTCTGTAAATTCTTTTTTGTCGGCGGTAATGGCTCGATATGTTCTGAAATAAATCACTCTATTCTATTTCACTCCGTTACAATCCATTCTACACAATTACCTACTTTAATAATAATAATGTGCCAGACAACCAACCTCTTCCCTGGTCTCAAACTAGGGTATTCCCATTACTATGAGTATCAGAGCAACAGATTTCACTCCAACTACTTCCACTTTATATTACTTAAAGTTAGGTAAAAAATCGAGCCCATTCCGGTCTTTCGAAATACTACCAAATATGAAATTAAAAAATTGTAAACAAGCATTCAAACGTGAGTGAGTTGTAAACAATGAAAAGCATACTTGCATATGGAATTGTTAACGCATTGTGAAATAGAATGCATAATGCAGTGCTCTTGCCTTACTGAAATGAATTGTTCGCTGCCTCAATGTGAGGTTTGTCGAAGTTGAATGAATTGCTCTCTGTTGAAGTTCCCCGTTCAGATTGAATTCTGACTATGAACATGAAGTTACGCTTCGAAAAGCTAATTGAATACCGGAAATATTGCAGGCATGTTGTATGCTAAAGACTTTATTGCATAAAATGGATGACGGCTTACAGCTAAAGACTGCTTACTGGTAATTACAGATATATAGAGATTTATAGATGTGTCAGTGTACATTGTGTCTTCTGTGATTACGCATTGGCCACGTTTCGTGCCCATTTACCTATTCAGTTTTAATTACTTTCAAAGTTTTCTTTCTTGTTTTAATGTGCTGCACCAAACGGAATTATTAAAATTAGAAATTACTGTTCTGTATGAACAAGACTTACACTTTCCTTGTACCTACCCTATCCTAATATAATAGTTATAGCAAAATAATATTTTACTTTTAATGTGACTCGAACCATTCTTGCCTTAACTTGCAAAGCAATCCTTATACCGCTTGGCCACGACGGCTTTATTAAAGCTGGTTGAAATTTGGCTCAAAACTTTCTTATAATGTCATTCGCAAATGAGACGACCAGGGAGTCACACTAAAATAAATTATACGGCTTACAGGTTAAGATTAAGTTTGTTTAACAATATTCTCTGCATTTTTGCGCTCAGAACCAAAGGTCGGCAAAGTCGGTTTGGGGGGTGAGGTATCTTGTGTATATGACTGTACTCTCGTTCCCCGTCCGAAACAATTCCAGTCAAATAAGTAATATTCGGTCAAATACGCATGATGCGAATGAAGCTTCATACTTGATATTGTCTTTAGTTTGATCGAGGATGTCTGATAGATCACGAGAATAGACTCCCTGGCCGCCCGCATCTAGCCGGCCACCGTTTACAGGTCGTCTGTCCAGCTTGCCGCAGGCTGTCCTACACTACGTTTACTAAGTCTACTCCATCGGCAAATATAGTAGTAGTAATTTATTACACTATAATTATAACTTTAAAAAAAAAGACCCCAAATGTCTGTGGTATTACATCAATTTGCCAAATTTTATTAAAACATCAGTTAACAGAAAGAGGGTGAAATACAATAAATCGGATTCATCCCTTATTTATAGGTGGAATATTAATATAATATTAAATAATTCGATAGACTTATTTGAATTGTTTTTTTAACCGATTTGACAAAAGGACGAGGTTCTCAACAAGGTAATTCCGCATTTCTAATGTTATAATTTTTTTATGTATAATTGATCAATGCCTGGGCATAGTCCCATTTGATGTTAAACTATGAATTTATGAAATGCCAATTCACTCTAGCCTTTGGTTTTTTGTTAATGTTTTACATAAATAAAAAAAGCTATAGTGGTATGGAGCTCTTGCGTTTAAGTCAACAGAGCAGCCAATCAATTAAGTGAATAAATACCGTTTGTAAAGATATTGAAATGAAAGGCCGTTGGTGCATCCGACGGTTACATACAGACAGCCTCGAGGCTTGCACGATATCGATCTGAACTTATTAACGCCGGTAAATAAAGTTGACTCAATGTGGTAGTGAACGTGTGCGTATTATTTGTTTCTTAGCAGCGAATGCAGTTGAATAATAGTACATTGTGCTTTTTGGAACGGGAAATAAGAAATTACTAACGAGGGTCTACTAGAAGCCCGAAGCCGAAGACTGAGGGCTTTAGTAACTGGAGTATTGTATTTTTTAATGTCCGTGATACATACATTGTTTTGTTTTTTTATCAACCGATGTCCAGCTTGCTTTTTTTTAAATTTATTATATATTTAACTGCCTCTGTGGCCGAACGGTTACCATGCCGGACTGCCACGCAGAGGTCCCAGGTTCGATTCCCGGGCCGGGAGAAATGTTTGTATGGCCTACATTTATTTCTCTCGTGAGTTTGGGTGTAATTTGTGGTTGTCTATATGTGTGTCCATGGCACCCGCGACACAGGGTTTCCCTAGTGCGGGGCTATGTTGAGTGTGTGCGTTATTTATTTATTTATTTATTTATTTATTAAGGCTTTGGCAAAGCCATCAGCCTAAACATGAAGTTTAATTATGTTTCTGTAAATATGGCCGCCACAAAGAGGATAGGCAATTTGAGGCGGCGTGCTTGGATTGACTCGGGATTCCTTAGAACGGGCCGATACGGTTATTTTAGTTCGAGATTCGTATAATTTCACGTTTTAATCTTCGATTAAGGCACAATAGCACTATCCTATTCCACTTTAAACTAGATTTCACAAAATAATTGAAAGTCAAAATAAAAACGACACTTTTCCCTCCAAAAGGTCCAGAGCGAATCCCGTGTCTAGCTTGCTATTGTTCTATAGCTAATATAACTCGAACTAGAATGTTGTAAAAAGCAAAGACGCATACAGCCAGAATCAATTATAAGAAATTCTTAATAATAAGTATTTAAGTAGTATGTGACTGAATTACAATAAAATTTCTGTTTAGATAACATTTTAAGCGATTTTTTAAATTTTGAACTTAAGTAACCTTTTTGCTTGAACTTGAACCTGATATATGTAAGGAAATATATCGTGCTACAAATAAAAAAAACACTCCTTACCAGGCATGGCTGTAATGGGAAGAAAAAAGACCAGAGGGTTTTATTTGGGACATTATGGTCAAGTTGGCCACCATGCAATCATACTATTTACGACCAAGTGTGATGAAAATAATTATTTTGAAAATAAACAATAGGGAGTTATAAATTTGACGCCTTTATCAGTGTTTCTGTATGTGACTGTGGAATCGTAGCTCCTACATGGCTGGATTGATCTTAATCTGGTATTGAAGACTAATTTAAACGGCACGAGTTTCCTCTAAGAAAAAGGTTTAGGTCATAATTCGTTACTTTAACGCAAAACGATTTGAAAAAAGAATTGAAAATTCACAATTTAAAATTCCAAATTTAGAATTCATTCTAAAAACTTTTTCTTCTCATATATTAAGAAATATTGTACAGTGATATTTTTTGAGTATAGATAACGTGAAATCGCATTCTGAAACTAATTTACGTATGTGGCAGGTTACCAGCGCACCACGTCGCTCTGTGTAACCGCAAACAATTAATTCGTGCTATTTTGTAGGCGGATGTAAGAGACATTGATCGACTGGACCGTTGGAGGGCTGTTCATGGCAATGCTTTCTTTTGCTGACTATCGCAAATATAATAATCCGAATCTTCTTCGTATTGTTCAACGGTTTGCACTGTGTTCACTGGAGGTCATTCAAGAGATATAAGTTGAAAAGTTATATCTGCCGCCAATCAGTAATGTAACCATTACTGCGGTCCGGTTTTGAAGGCTAAGGGTGCTGGTGAAATTACAGGCATATTAAGACTTATCAACTTATGTCATTAATTGATTCAGGCGTTACTTTGCGGAAGTCCATGTTAATAGAAATGGAATGAAATTAATTTGCTACTCCGCGAACCCAGTGAAGGTTAAATCGTGCAAAATAGCTGCTGCTGCTTGTATTGAATATTTTTTCATACAGTTAATTATCCCACCCTCCCTCCGCATAAAATTAATAAAATACATAACACAAGCGCAATTACAGTCACAAACCACCACCAAAAATATATCCGACACATGTTTCGCCTCTCCACGAGGCATCCTCAGGGGCTGTTGACTGCTCAACACTCGGCCGAAGAGTCACCCATGCATATTTACCTAATTCAAGGAAACTAATTTCGATATAAACTGGCAACACATACGAATTTATGTCGAGGTTTTGTGTTCCGAGTGAAACTCAAAAAAATATTAGGTAAATAAATTACAAAACAGTTAAATAATAAATAGTTCCATGTGAAAAGATATTCCATCCTTTTTTTTGTTTTGTGGGAACAATTTTTACAATGTTTAAAGACACAAGATGGCATTTTTAAACATAAAATAACTAATCACTCGTGACGTGCAAACAATGCGACGCTGTGCTTAGCACTGACGCGAGTTTGTATTCGGTTTTGAATTTGTATTTGCTTTGGTGGCTTCACTTTTGTGTTCGGCGTGCTCCATCTGCCTATTCTTTTGTAATCTAAGGTCCTGTCACTAAATATTAGAAAGATGACGCGAAAGGAGTGACGTAAGAGATAAAACAATCCATATCGTCACGGGGAAAAGGTTGCTTTTGAAACTCAAACTCAAATCATGTTTATTTCGAGGGTAGCAAATTGCAATTTAAATCGCCATATTGATTTAACTCTATTACTCAATCGTAAAGCAGATTCGCCTGAGAAGAATGAGCAAGAAACACTAGGGGTTGCTCTTTGTAAATATACATTTGAATATATTTATCATTTAATATAAACATCTTAGATCGAGGCTACCTGCAAGAGCTAAACGGATTTTTGTCATCCAAGCACGCAAAAGCTGTATAATAATCTATGTTTATCATGTTTCATATTGTTTTAAACCTCGTAAATGGCAAAATTTTGAATATCTATCGCAATCCTTTTATAGAAGCGTATATATTGCCTCTTAAAAGACTTTAGGAAGACGACTGTTAAGAATAGCTAACTTATTTTTATTCCTCGTATCAATGTTATGTCTGTCACAAACAATTGAGCTGTCTCAATCCCGATCTGGCTTGTTAAATGAAGCAGTCTGTTTTTTAAACTCTAGTAGTGGAAACTGTGGGCGGTTAAAGGCACAGCCATTCGGAAGGACATCTCATTCGAGATCCAATTTACGACGACGGCACCCAACCGCTCTGCTCCACGAAACGACTGCAAAACAATTCACTTCAATTGAAATAGGTTTCTGGTTACTCCTGTAGACATTTTAAACTCAAAACAATCTAAAAATACTATTAACAACAATATTTAAAGTTCGAGATTTGTATTTGAAAGTTCATCGACACTCTATTCATTATATGTTTTTTTATAATACCGATTTTTTTTAAATGAAATTGTATGGCTCTTGAACACCACCTATGCCTGGAGCATAGATAGGAACTGCCAAGGAACAATTATCTGACATTATTAATAAAGTGTTTTATTGAATGTCACAATGTTTCGTCACCATGATATTCAATTATTTTTTAAGACATTACTCCACTAGTTTGTTATAAATAACAAACATCGAACACTTAGAAACAATTTCTTCGTTCAGGCTGGATTCAAATTAACGCCTTCCAGCAAAACCGGGGCAGACGCTATGCTAGAAGACGTCAATCAATAAAACACTTAATTACAGTGAATAGCGACATCTCTGACCAAGACTGGTGGCTGTAAAGGGGCCTAACTGGGTGACGAAATACTTTACAGATTTCTCATAGATGGCGCTACGGCTAAAAGTCGTTAAAAACTAGATTCAAACACCCGACAAGTAAGCACATAGAAAAATTCGTGAGGTCCGCTGGTTCGTTCCGTGGCTTAGTTGGCATTGCGTCTGGCTTCTTGCTAAAAGACGTCGGTTTGAATCCGACCGGATCTTTGTATAACTATAAGAAATTATTAATTTTATTACTATTTGCTTAGTTTAAGTTGTTATTATAACTCTTAGGTTTTAGTCTTGTGATTCTTTAGCTTTAATGTAAAACGAATTTGCTCCTTATTCAGGCATTTAACGATAGAAGAGAAAAATGCTTTGTAACTAACGTACAAACGGGTTTTCTGTGTGAGAGGTCGCACAGCCTGTCGTCGATGTAGCACGTTTTCTTAGCTATTTTCGTTCATAAAAATCGATTTTGATCACGATAAAGAAGTCACGAAACAACGCTTGTTATGAGCTAGTTTGTCATTAACGGTCATTAACATTTGCGAAGTCGATTTTCATTGGTAATAAGGAAGGTTTCTTAAAAAATGTTAAGTCTGTAAGTACATAAGTGAATTAAACCATTGTAATTAAATTTTGAAATAATGAGCTTTTAGCAAATTAATGTGCTGTAGTTTTGATTCTCTGAGTAAACTAGTAATGCCATCTATGGGATGTTAGTGCAATTATTGGAGTTGCTTCACTTTTATAATGAGATATTATATGACTAAAGTGATACTTTTAAGCCAAAAAAATGTGTTTTAAAATATGGACCAACACCGCATCACTTTTATAACGATCGACAAAATATCTTTAGATGCGAGAAAGATTTCTGATTGAAGCTAATTTGCTACTTCAGACAGATGGAGTTAGATTAAATGGTTCAGAAATTTACTATTACACAAGGGCCTTACAATAAATTTAAGAATAAAATATGAATAAAATATGTAACTTTGAACATCATTTTTATATCGAAATATATATCTCTTCACGTACTACAGACAACCTGCAAAAGTTTGGTTTACAACTGAAGCCCTATTCCTATTAATTTACAGGGTTCCGGGATGTGAGGAGCAGATGCCTTACGTGTCGTTGTCGTGTCAAGTTAGTCAATTAAATTACATATGACCTTTAAGTTATTCGTCAAAATACATACTGTTGTTCATATTTCGTTCCAGTTGTCTCTCGATTGGCAATTGGCTTACCTGTAACAAAATTGGAAATATCAAACTTGATGTCTACGAGTACGGGGCTTCTAGAGCAAATATCAATATTGTTCCTAAAATGTAACAAGGGAGACGGATACGCGTTCATACAATTTTGGACCTAGATGTAAAAACACCAAAGTATCTATTAACCTGTACAATTATGATTCTCTACCTGAATTGTAATTCTCCTTTTTTATAGTATCAATTGGCGTAACCTACACGCTTGTCCATAACAGTTGCAATGCCACTCAGAGCTTTAAATCGCAAAGATCTGAGGGTCATAGCCTCTGCGCCCGTCACCCTGAGACTAAGTCCCGTGTGCCTGTAATTTCACCAGCAAGTTTACCCTTCTAAACCGGAACGTAGTAATGTGAGCATTACTGCTTGGCAGCAAACATAGATATAGTGGCAGTACTTCCCTGGAAGAACTCTTTGGCAAGGAACTCTATTGCCCTTAAAAAATTATGAGTTACTCAGATTTTATTATACTAATATGTGGGGAAAAAGACAGGCTCAGAATTATTTTCGGTTACCTATCAATAGTTCGAAATGACATTTTCCAGAAATAACGTTAGCTCGAATTTTCATAACCTCGAAAGTAATTTTGAGAGGAAAATGGTTTTTTCTTTTAAACCTTAACCTAACCGAACCTAATCGTGTCTTTGCGACAAACATCTAACATATCCTGGAAGAACAACGGTTTCGTTATAATTCGGTTTTCGGTGTAATAAAAATTCGAACAAACGTTATTACGGAAAAAAAAAATTGTGATAGGTGACCCATTTTTGAACCTCGGCCTGTGTTCTCTATCAGCGTTCATTAAAATCATGTGAGTCATTATAATTACTTGTGAGAATTAAAGCAAATCATTTATTTCTCTGTCAAATTTAATTTTTAGGTTATAGAGTGACTGTAAGATAGATATTCGTAAATGTATTCTTTTTCTGCCTTTGGTACCTAATCTTCTCAATATTTATTGTCACTATACAGAGTTAAACTCAGAAGAAACAGTACACAAAGTGAGCCAGTCCTCGAGTCGTACCTCACTGGACGAACTCTTTCACAGGTTCTACTGCTGCTTAATTGCTTCTAGTTCACAAGCGTTATATTTTACATTGATTCACATAATTAGTCTTTAGTTATTCCTTCGTAAAATAAGTTAATAAACAATTTTATTTATTTATTATTTACTATATTATCTTATACATCCATCACTGAAAATTTTGTGGATTATTTTTTACTGAAGTCAAGTTTATGGAACAGCTGACCTTTGGAGTGCAATTGATTTTTTTTAATATGGATCGTTATGATTATATTATTTATACATTTGTGAACTTGAAGGTCGTTGGAAACTTAAAAATTATAGATTTGAAAGATTTCTCTATACGTGTATGCATATTATGTTTTTTGGTTAATTTAATTTGCACAATATGTTCCATCAAATCAGTAATTTTCAGGTAAGTTTTTTGTACTCAATTTTGATGACAATTTTTATTATTTAATTACTCGAATATATCATCGTGAAATATTAAAGAATATTTCAGGTTACCATACTCGTACATTAATTAATACTTCATGATGATATTCTATAAATATTTAAACACAAAGAAATTGTCGCCAAAATTGAGTACAAAAATCTTACCTGAAAATTACCCAAACATTCAATGAACTTCATGTTATAGTATTTGTTTTACTATTCAGTTGTGTATCTACAAATAAAGAGATACTTTGCTCAGAGAAAAACGCAGACAATACTAAAAGATTATCGTAGGATGTAGACACTTCTGAACGATGTCTGCTTAATTGGAAAAATAAAAAAACACGACGAACCTTTGACGACGAGTCAAAGTTCAAATTAAATCATCAAACTTTTTTTGGCGTGCGAAATGAGAAATGTTATAATAAATATTATCATTTCGTATGAAAATATTTTTTATGTTAAGTAGTTTACTTGGTCTCAATCTAGGGAATTTCAGAGCAACGGAATTCGCTCCGGGACACTATCCAGAACACCCAGACTAGAACCAATTTAGATAAGTTCTTTTCCAAATTAGTCCTACCGAGAATCGAACCCGGGACCTTCTCATCCAAAACCCACAGCTCAAACAATTGGGCCTGACCTCGGCGTCAAAATCAACCTTGTGAAATCGACTCATCCGTAAAACAGAGACCTATGTGCAAGATGCTGCTTATTCTCAGAACATTGTACATTTCGTTCGTTGTTCTTCACTGATCAGATCGACTGTAGTTCGATTTTATATTTCCGAAACGAAATAATAAATAAAACACCTATAGATAGGCTTTAATTTGAATAACACGACGTATATAAATAACAAGTTGTTCTGGCAGACGAGCGAATAAGTTCGCTGTGAAATAATGTTCCTTATTATTTTTGTTTTGTTTTTGGGAACAACTTTTATAATGTGTCAAGACACAAGACGCATTTTTAAACATAAAATAACTACTCACTTGTGACGTGCAAACGGTGCGACGCTGAGCTTAGTACTCACGCGAGTTTGTATTCGCTTTTGAATTTGTATTTGCTTTTTGACTTCAAACAGATTTGTTTACACTCTACGAAGATTAAGGCAAACTGTCTCGCAAGAAGCTGCGTTGACGGCCTATCACGGCTACGTTTCGTCCGTGCTCAGTTACGGTCTTGTACTATGGGGCAACTCAGGAGTCTTAGAAAGAGCGTTTAAAGTTCAGAAGAAGTGTATTCGAGCAATTTGCGGCACGTGGTTCCATGACAGTTGCAAACCGCTGTTCAAAAGGCTAAAAATATCACCTTTGCCATGCATGTACATTAGGGATATCTGCGTATTTGTCAATTCTTATCCTCAATATTTGAAAACACGTGGTCGGTGAAACGGTGAAGTCATTCAAAGGCAAACTAGAGCAATTTTTATACCAACAACGTTGTCATAAAGTAATTTATAAGAATAACAGCTTCAACATATGTATAATTATTTACAATAAATTACCAAACGAAATTAAATTGTTACAAGGACATACTTTTAAATTACAATAGACAATGGCTTTTGACACATTGCTTCTATAGCAATAAAGAATACTTAGAATTTACAAATTCATTACATTAATTTAAAACTATAGAGACTAAATATTAAATCCCATTAATATTTGCACATCTGCTTGCAGGTTGAATACAATGTGCCTAATTTTACTTAAGACCTATGTAATTACTGTATTCTGGCAAATAAACGCATTCTATTCTATTATATCAACTTTCGTGTTCGGCGCGCTCCATCTGCCTATGTTTTGTAATCTGAGGTCTTCCCTTTCACAGTGCCGAAGCGGCTACGAGCGGGTAGATCCAAATGTCGAAACCGCAAATAGAGAAAGGTACGGGCGGACCGACCCAATAGATCTACCCGCGTCCGCTTCGAGGCAGGCGCCGGCGCGCACGGCCACTGTGAACGCCACGAGCGTCTACGTACATATGATTTACACGCACCCGCGCCCGCCGGCACTTGGAATAAGGCCTTAGCGTGTTGACTCTGATGTATACATTTGTGAGGATCAGTACTCAGCGACTGGAGGACGTGTGGAGGTATAGGGGCACGCAGGACAAAAGATGTGCCATAGTCTGGGGAGATACACGCACTCTCCGAGCTATAACCCCACCTGTGCATGCTCTCCTTGCTTCGACCGACTTGGGTTCGCAATCTATTTAGACACTAAGTCCTAAAATAGAATACAAAATGAGATCTACGAGTACTAAGCACTTAAATACAAGAACAACATTAAAGCGATTACTTTAAGTCGTCGCGGAAAATTTATGTACCTACTGGGAGAACCAAAGCAACCTTGTCCTCCATATTAGCATAGACATACAAAATAACACAACTACTATCAAATCCGCATAACAGTGAAAGAGTTGAATCAATCATTTTGGAAAAAATACATAGTAAAATTGAGCATATATATGCACAGATTGCTATGCGGTGTGAAAACACAATTCCTAAAAATTTTCACGATAGAAAAAACCACACTTAAGTCGAAATTTTATTAGAAAACTGCTGTATAGGTTTTTTTACATACACCAATTTTTTTTTAATTTCAACTGAACTAAATAGAACACGTTATAATATACAATATATATTTTTCAAATGACTTCGATTTCGATTGTAAAAAACAAATTCTGAAATAAAGCCAGTGTTCCTGTCGCTCGACCCAAGCAATATGAACCGTATTAGTATGGGAAAAATTAATTCGAGATGAGGTAGTATGTTTATTGTGGGAGAAAAAGGAAATTTTGTACAATCTATACCTGAAAAAGGTATGCAAAAAGGGCCTTAATCAGAAAATAGACCATGTCCCTAATTGGTTGTTACGCAACCTAAGAGTTATAGGCCTGACACAAAAGGCCGGTTAACCAAGCCACCCATTTATCATTGTTTGCCTACAGATTGTTACAATAAAGGGATTCACGCATTATCTTTTATTTTACTTCATTATTTTAGGCAAAACACAATCGCTTTCACTCTATTGATTTATTTTTTGCGGCCTTTTTTCAACTTTTTGCTTTGTCACTGAGATTGATAAATTTCGTACAGTCATCTGATGCTAGTAAAAAAAAAAGAAAATCGTCGAGAACGTTAGTTAAAGGGAAAACACTTAACAGAAAATGAAGAAGCGCGCGCTATACAAAAAGTAGATAAAAATAGATCGAAGTATATTCATGTAAAAAGACTGCGAACTTGTTAAACGCCTGAACTCAGCTCTTACGATGCGAGAGAATAGAAAACAGGGTACTTGAGCGATATCCAGGCGATGGCGCTCGTTTTGTATGCAAATTCGCCACGTTCTTATGAATATGAAAATTTTCTATTAGAACGTGTCTTTGGTGTCATCTTGATGTACTTGTCTCTCGTCGGATGCTTTTCGCCGCTCAGCAGTTTGTGGCGATTTCAGCAAATCGAATCAGTGTATTAAACGTGTACACAACTTCCTAACTAACTAGAGGCGGCGTTTACAGGAAAACCCTCAAAGGAAACCGTGATATTGGATCAGACGTGTCGGATAGACTTTCACTAGAGCGATACGCCGAATATGTATTCGTTTTCTAGCTGACAGATGTTCCCGAGGAAATTCTTTCGTAAAAATGTTCCGCAATCCTAGAAGTTGTATAAAGAATATTGGGAATGAAGTCATCAAATAATTAATGGATCTGCTTGGCGAATAGTTTCTCAATAAATCTTTGTTAAGATAGAAAGGTTTTATTTTTAACCATAATCCAACTAAGCTACTAAAACATGGTTGGAAAGTAGGCGGTATCACTTCGGAGAGGTGAATACTCTCGGAATTCTTTTCTTTGCCCGAGATTGTTTTATAAATAACACCCAAATCAATAATTCTTAGCAGATGACACTGCAGAAGCTACAGCGCTTTTTTCATAACCTATTTATTGCTAACAAAATGTTCTTTATTACAAATGGGATAAAGTTTCAGATACTTAAAAACACCGAAATAAATATATAAATAAATATACAGACCTCAACCTAACATCCCACAGAATGGCTAAGGAAATGGTTAGGGACTTCACATGTATGGTTACTTGAGAACCTTCACGATATGTTCACGAGCGAGAGCTATTGCTACAAAATATTCACAAATGTACGCAACTTAGGAATTAAAGTCACAGTCACATGCCGCAATAACCAACAGAATTCAACGAACTGTCTGGATCAAGTGAATTAATCAAAATTCACCTAATTCCCCAAGTTCGGAATACAAACATTTCCAAAGTTAAAAGCCAAACCGTTCGATGGGAAGGCGTGCAATAGTAATCACTCCCAAGGGCTGGACACTGGGGGAATATCTTTAAAGCTAGCGACAAATTCTCAAAGGAGTTTGGGAGACAATTTCACGTACGACTGTCTAAGTTGAGAAGAAAATACGAAATTGTTTGTGGGGAATTGAACAAAATTTCGGAATTCCAACATATGTATCTAATGGGAAAAGAAATGTAATACAAAATTGTACCGTATATACGTATATGTATATACCGGTAAATTACATTTGGAATTTTTTATATAATACGAAGTGCCGGGACGTACAAGTCGTGCGCCTGATGGTAAGCTACATGCCTGTCCATAACAGTTGCAGTAGCTTTAAATCACAAAGATCTGAGACAAGTCTCATGTGCCCGTAATGAAATAAACATGAATAAACATCATGAAGAGAGAACAAACCACGTTTTGCGCTCTTTACAGACCTCATGGTCACGACCGAGATGGTGATAATACCATCTTTTGCCGCCAAGCAGTAATGTGAGCATTACTGCGTTTCAGTTGTCTCAGAGTGATGAGTACAGCGACAGTGCCCCTTATATCTTTGCTATTAAGGCTCTGAGTGCCACTGCAACGGTTATTGGTGTTGCTTACAACGTCCCGTTACTTAATATCATAAAAAAATATAAGGTTAGGCCCTTATGAAAAACTAAGGTAGAACCGTTAAATTTTCCCGTATGTGCCGTAAAAAGAGCGACATAGGAAAAATTTTTAACATGGCCGCCAACGTCTCTTCACGTATATATAAAGCTGAACAGTTATTTACTACGATCACTCATCTGCTAAGTGTGTCGACTGTTCCAAATATAAAGCGGTACTAGCCTAGTGAGAGAATGGTTGGTTTACAATTGAGAAGTGGACGGTTCACATCCCTGTGTATGTATGTATCTATGAATTTCATTTAGAATTTACGTACATATGCGGATGTTTAGCAGCAATACTGAAGAAACACGCCGTAATGAATCCTTCATGTCGAAGAAGGTTCATAATCCAAAGAAAATGTGTGTGGTCCCCAGCCCGCATTAGACCAGTAGAGAACCTTGTGAAAGTAATTGGTTAAATTGGCCTAAAGGACTTGCAACCGGGCCGCAAAACGAAATGATTTTTTTTATAATAATAATAACGTACACACTCAACATAGCCCGCGCCCCGCACCGCGACATGGAAAACCCTGTGACGCGGGTGCCATGGACACACACTTAGACAACCACAAATTACACCCAAACTCACGAGAGAAATAAATGTAGGCCATACAAATAGCCCGGGAATGGAACCTGGGACCTCTACGTGGCAGTCCGGCATGGTAACCGTTCGACCACGGAGGCAGTTAAAACATAAGCGGTACTTAGCCACTTCTATTCTCTATCTCTTTGGTTTTTTGTTTCACAGGCTGTGGTTTGAGTTTGTTGTTGGATTGTTAAGAATATTTTAGTTACATTAAATATTGGTTGTGTTTCATTATTTTACATTTACATAATTAAGTCTTAAAATTCGTGCTTAGGCCACTCCGCAAAGACTCATGGCCTAAACACGGTACTCGTCTTTAAGAATGCTCATTATGCAACGATTGCACAAAATACTATTTGAGAGATTTGTCTTCTTATGGCACCGTACTCTCCAAATTAAACAAAATAACAGATATTTCAAAGCTTTGTTTAGTATTTGTAACTTCATCGTAAATATATATTACATCCATGTTCTAGTCATCTTTTTAATTCCAGCTATAGCTAGTAGTTTTCAATATACAAGCTAGGCTTCAAACAAGGAGTGGCGGGAGCCGCGCCTGCATAATGTAACTCCTGTCTTGTGTTACATGTAGTTGCCTCGGACTTCTTGGACAAGCAACTTACAAACATTAGTAATATTCGCTCATTTTGAGGAGACCTACTTTGTCTTAGAGATGGTCTTGGACCAAAATGACGTGTGAAATATTTATACGTTTACTTATAAAATAAAAGAAACAATAAAGCAAATCAAAAATGTCTTGGATAATTCGCAGTTATTGCTGGAAAATGTTGGAGTTCCAGTTAAAAGATCGGGGATCAATAGCATGTTTAACGTCCGTCATTATTATCACTAACCCATTGTACGTCCCACTGCTGGGCACGGATCTATTCTAAAGAGACGGTTAAGACCACCTTCGGGTTACACACATTATACTTGCTACGTCAGATGTACCGCAACTTTTTTGGATGATGACGTTTGTTTTTAAGTTATCCATTTAAAGTTAACACCTGGTTTTACAGTCAGTCTCCATGTAAAATAAATAAACGAGACATATTTAGAAGCATTTAGAGCTCATAGTGAAAGCGTTCGTCCAGAACTGCCACCTACCAATTTCAGCTCCGTTCCGTTCCGTTTTTGAAGGTGTCAGGGTGATAGGCACATGGTACTTCTTAATTCATGTCGCGACCCTCAGATCTTTGCGATTAAAAGGTCTGGGTGGCATTGTAACTGCTATGGACACGCGTACCACAAGGCGCACGACCTGTACGTCCCTTAACTTAGTACCATAAAAAAAAATCTTTTACCACTGCGTGGTTTTTAGTATTCTGAAGCAATGTTTGTAAAAACATCGAAATAACAACATAATATGGGCTTACGGTCCTTTAACTTGTCACCTACAGATTAAGTTTTATTTAATAAAAAGACGGCGCTACCAGCGCTCTTAATTTTCAACATAAAATATTTAAGCTCAAACACTGAACTGAGCGGATTGAACTTTTCATTTCAAATGGAACGAGTTGTACAAAAGTCCAGACAGGTGAAATATAGTTGGAGAATGGTGGAACGATAACTGTCACTAGGTCCAAATTCAGATATATGTTCCCCGTTGGGAAAATGGGGGACACAGGCAGGACGCAGTCATTGATAAACTGAGCACAACTTTGAGATGGCAAATCAGTTTTGTGATGCTGGTAAGTGCTTTTCAGTTCAAGGAAATCAAATTTTTATCCACTGACTACCATAAAAGGATAGAATAAAGTCTTGTGATACGTCATAGAAAATAAGAGACAGTACAGGCTAGCTAAAAACACAGA
>NW_020653854.1:25554538-25614029 GCF_003589595.1 Hyposmocoma kahamanoa
ATAAATGATTCCTAGTTTAAAATCCCATGCGTTACAACCATTTCGCATTTTCAAGCGTGAACAGTTCGAGAGGCAAGGCTTGAATTCGTTGGCAGCGTGCCTGCTTTTTCGATTTCGGGTCCCATAGCGACTCGGAGCTTTTTTACAACGAGAAACCTGCCTGAGAACAGAGCTAAGAGATTTGCTTTGTTATGTTCAAAATAAACTTTAACGATAGATTAAGAAACACAGGTGAATACAACGACTAACACGGCACTGGGACACTGAAACATGGTATAAGTTAACGTCCCACAGGGTTCTATACTGAAACCCACATTATTTCTAGTTCGTTAATGAGATGCTATTGTTGAAAGATTTAGCGAACACACATTTTGAACAGGGAATTGTTGTGTGGCATTGTTGGCGATGTGCCCAAGCTTCAGAATTGTGGATCCCATCGCGCCGCGCCTGCAGTTGCACCAAGCGTGGCCTGTCTGGAACACTAAAGGCGACAATTTATCTGCATTAGGATGTGCGGCTGGTTCAAAAGCTCTTTCTTATTTCTTTTCGTATTTCTATACACTTCTTATTGGATTGGAGTGTTTTTTCTTTTAAACAGTTGATATAAAACATCGATTAGAACAAATAGACCAAAAAAGAATTGAGTTAGTAAATACGGTGTTTGCAGCTAGATTTATGCAAATCGTCAAAATCCTCCATGGAAATATAAATCCTGAGTTAAGCTCACAAAACACACATTTACGAGATCATAAAGCAAGATCCCGAACACTACTACAGTGTCTTAACGCGAATAAATTTCATAAACTAAAAGAGAGTTTTATAGAGATATTGAAAATTCAGATTATCGTTAAAACATTTCCAACCTCATCCTAATGATGAAGTGATAATAAAAAGCGTAAGTTTCCTAGACACGTATAATAGAAGTTTGGTAATAAAACCCGAGACTATCCGGTCCATAGCTCTCAGCAACTTCAAGTTCCCCAAGTAGCCCCAGCAGGGGTATGACGCCAATAAAGTTGGTCGCAGGGACGAGTCTGGTCATTCGCTCGCCCTCGTCGACTCGTTTGAGTAAATTTGCCGAACCATCGAGTAAACTTAATGTTAATCTTTGGCTATAGGGGTGGCAGGTAAACATCGCTTTATGCATACATTGTTACGTAGTTTATTAGGATAAGAACATGACAGAAGGCAAGAGGAGACGAGAAGTTCCACGTTTCGCTTCCGCTTAGACTGTCGATGCGCACGTCTTTTCCGCTATTACTGCATAAAGCTTTTTCTCACGGCTTAATGCAATTCTGTATATATATATATATAGAGTGCCAATAAGTGCGATGACTCCCTAGGAAGCAGTGGTAATCCAGTGTGAGAACGGTGGCTTCTCAATGGAGAGGCTAACTACCAAGAGGTACAAATAACATTTTTTTAAAAAACCGACCTCAAAAGTTAGTGGAATTACACTTATTTGCCAAGTTTTATGGAAATCAGTTACCGGAAAGTGCGTGAAACCGGATTCATCCCCTAATTTGCCAGCCTTAGAGATGGAATATTTTATTCAAATTTAAATGGGGCAAATACTGAGGTACCCTCTTTACAACAAAAAAAGAATAATCTAAATCGGTTCATAAATACCGGAGTAATCGCGAACCTCCTCCTTTTTTGAAGCCGGTTAAAAAACAAACAAAACTTTCTTCGACTGGGCTGGTACAGCGACATCACCAAATCGGAGCTACCGCTCTCCCAACTGCGCTATGGAACGTGTCAGCAGACCTTATGAACTTCTCTATGTGCTCGTTACATATATTTCGACTCATACGTAGAACAAAGATCTATGTGCAAGACTACTTGTGCTCAGGACATAGCACATTTCGTTCGTTCTTCTTCGCTGTGGATGTCATATCGACTGTTGTTTGATTTTATATTTCCGAAACGAACAAAGGTATATAAATTCTCAAAACACCTTTACATTGGACTTAGATTGAATAACGAAATTATTCTCGTTTTTTTTCTTTTGAAATTATTCTCTTTAAAAAACGCGCTGAAGTATTACAGAGACGATTGAGAACTAAAAGAATGAATCTTTTGTATCAACCTCCTTGCTTTAAAATCATATATTAAAAAAATTCGATTAACATGTCAATTAAAATATATAACCATTTGCCAAACCACATAAAACATTTAAGGGGACACGAATTTAAAAAAACTTTAGCATCTTGGCTAATGGACCACTGTTTTTATACTGTAAAAGAATATTTAGAATTTAGGACTGATTAATTTTTAATTTTATTTTATGACATATGTACATTAATTTTAACTTAAATAATTTGCATACCTGAATGCAGGTTGAATACTGTTACTATTACGTTTTTATAAGATCTTGAAAAACATGTATTTTTATGTATTCTTGCAAATATAAACTTTGACTTTGACTTTGACTCGTAATGTACCTATTCTCATTTCTCTATGTAATCACAACGGACTCTGTTCTTCGGATGAGTCGATTTGTGTTTGGGTTTAAATGGCTTTTCTGGCCGTCGTAACACGTGTGAGAAACCTATTATTATAAACCTATTATTCATTTTTCTTCACATTCGATTTTAGTGTGAGTGTTCGACATTTGAGTGTGAGTGTGAACATAATAACAACAAACTAGTGGAGTGAATTGTTTACACAAAAAATATTTGAATATCATGATTGTAATATACATCATGATATATACTAATTTCAGGCTTCACCTGGTAAGTAGTGGCCCCTCGAGACATCGTGACATCGTATCTAAATAAGATACATATTAAATATTGAACATTGTTTTTTTTTAATGCAAAACAGGCACACGCTCACCTGATGTTAACAATACATGATACACGATGTCACGAATTCTCTCTTCAAAAATTTGTGTCCGTTATATCTCTCAACATCATAATTCATGAACTAAAAATAAACATGGCTTTAATACTGAACCCTGCGGGATACTAACTTTTGCCGTATTTCCCAGACAAAGTCCCAGTGCTGTGTTAGCCGCTGTGTTCACACGTGTTTCTTAATTTAATATAAACTACTAAAGAATGTTTACAACTTCAAACCCACGCAATAAATTGTCCATTTATAGACGCAGACTACGTATCTTTGAAACAGCACGTGGGACGATCAATGATTCAGATGTAGTTAAGACGAAGAGCAGATTAAATCCAATTGCAAACGAGATTAGCGGATAAGTCATGGTTTTTCACGTAAATATCCGCCACAGTTAGCGTATAATTTGATAAAGTTCGGCGATCACAAGCCAGTGCTAACTACTTTCCTACTTAGCGTGTTATATTGCAAGGATCGACCCGTAGACTTGCGTAAGACCATGGTGGATGGCACAGACTACGTAAGGCCTGTAACCAGTAGTGTGTGAAGTAGAGCTTTGGATGATGATGATGTTATATTTACAGCCCAGTGTGACAGGCTTCAATTAATAATGTGGGTTCTTAAAGCCGAGTACCATGTTTAGGCCGCGAGGCTTTGTCGAGTTATAGGAACGGATTTTAAGAATGATTGTATACAATACTTTTTCTATGAGTAAATTAAAATAATGAAACGCAACCAATATTTGAAGATTACTTGTCAACAATTCACAACAAATTCTAACGAAAGCCAAACAAATGCTACAAACAAAAAAGGAAAGAGATAGGCGTTTGAGTAGCGTCATATTTGATATTTAATATTGTTTTTAAATAGTTATTTTCTACCACATCGTTACGTCTTGTACACATGTTAACATTTCGAGATATTGTTTAATGAAACAATTTGAAGTTTATCTACAAAGAATTTCACAAAAATAGTGACGTTATTCTGTTTAGTAACGCAGTGACGCGTTTAAGGAGACTCTGTTAATACGACGTTCTTTTTTGAAGCTCTTTTTTATATAATATGAAGTGACGGGGCGAACAAGAAATGATCACATCAATGTCCTGATCCAAACTAGATAATCTCCTGTACTTTACTGTAGTCCCAACTATCACAACCGGTTTAGAATTGTTCGTGTCATAAATTGTGTCATGAATCGTATACTGTGGTGGGCAAAGTGGATCAAATGCTCGTGTTGCATGCGTCTCTGTCTATCTGTTCACTTGTGATACCACGCACATTGTCGAAAATGTTCTATTGATGATTTTCGTATTGATAACAATCGGACGGAACTTATCCATAGAACAAACAAGGTAAATGAAGTGTTTATCGATGTTTGACATCTCGGCTTTTTTTATACAAAAATAGGCGCCCATTTGACCTTCATCTTTTTTTTTATATTATAAAGTGACGGGACGAACACAAGTCGTGCGCCTGATGGTAAGTTACACGTCTGTCCATAACGGTTGAAGTGCCACTCAGAGCTTTAAATCGCAAAGTTCTGAAGGGCACTGCCGTTGCGTCAGTCTGTCAGCCTGAGACATAAGTTGGCACTCATGTGCCTGTAATGTAACTCATAATAGTCCTGTGTACAGAACGAGTACCATAGACAATAGAATTTTGGTTCAGAACTAAAAAGAGCGCCTTTGTGAAATGGTTTATAAAATTATAATTGACAAATGACTGTGCTTTCATATAACAACAAATATGTTTAAGATTTTCCATCTAAATAACCATTTATTTACTGTGAATCTTGCAATGCATTCTTGTATTTTCCATTCCAACCATCAAAAGCTTGCTTTCAAGCAAATATTTAAACTGAAATAAGTAAATGCTGAATTTGTTGTTTTATGTCTACAATATTTCCCTACTTAGCAAGAAACATCAAGTTATGAGCAAGTTTTATATTTATCCTGCAAACAACAAAGTTCAAGTTGTAGAGGCTTATCTCGTTAGGAGCTCGCAGAAAGCAACTTTTCATATTAATCTGCTTCCTCAATAATTACTGATGTTCGAGCGTAACCACTCGCGGTTGCCGAGATTTCAATCGTGTTCACAAGGTACCCCTTGTGAACTTCGTTAATAATTTCCTCATTTCTTTTTAGGTTTCAGTTTTTCCTAATTATTTTCTTCACCGAGAGTTACAGTTTATATTTAAGAGCTCGGTCGCTATCATGATTAGTTTTTCTTTTAACCAACGTTTGAAAAGAAACTACTTTTTAGGATCTAAATTCTCTTTTCAAACAAACCACCGTTTCAGACTTCTTTACAGGCACTATGGTCATGGTTGACAGACCAGTTTGACCGTAAATAGGTCGTAACGTTGATTTGTTTGAAAAAAAACAAATATACGTGATTAAGAGCAATGCCTCACAATCCTCACGCGTGGCGACGGAACGCTGAACGGGAGGGGTGCTGCGATGAGAATGTAACCGGTGCAAACATAATGTTGCGATGACGCAAAGCACCAGCAGCACCCATGTCGCATTATTCTTAGATCCGAAAGAATACTTTCATTTCCAATACGTGGCATAACCGAAAACATAAGAACTCGAAATGTTTACAGCCTTCCAATCGTTTCTAGAAACAATTTTTTGACAGCCTCTGCTTTATTTCTCATTGTATTATCGATTTGAGCCTTATCGAATACCCTTTCTTTTCTGACCAACTGTGTTAAATGGGTCTTGAGCAAACTTTTCAGGGCAATGTCTTTTCGGCTTGATACTATAACATCTTAAACTCGTGCCGATCTCGTTCTATGAATGAGTTACGTTGATATTTAAAAAATCTAAACTTACATACGACGATTTATAGAAATAGTACATTATTGCAGAGGCCGGGAAGTAATAAAAGACTAAAGAGGAAGATGTGCAATAGAAAAAATAAAAAAAAATTTATTAATGTTAAAAGTAATATTTGACGTGCTAGGACATGGTTAAAAGAAAATGTTATTGTTTTTCCAGACATATTAATAGTAGTCTGCTGAACTTCTGACTGTTACTTACTGTTATTTACTGTATTTTCGTTATCGCTCTTCTCACTAGCACTCTTTTTCTCGACCAACATACAAAAAAGACGAAAAAAACAAAAGAATACCAAAACACTTTAGTTTAAATGTTACCGCCATGTTCTTTTTTTTAAGTAAGAGGTACAGGTAGTTATTTTTAATTCTCCCAAAGTCTGTATTGGGCAGTTGGCCGTAAGAGTTTTTCTTTTGCCTGTTTACACAGTTCATCATTAGTAGATAGATTTAAAAGTTTATGAGGCGTGGACAGTAATGGATTTTCGTGCTTACTTTGCAGGCTTTGGCCGGGAAGAAGTCGCATGGTCCATAAATGATAAACTTTCCGTGTTCGTTTTTTGATAGTAATGCAAACATTTCCGAGCATATTTGAGAAAATATTACTTTTTGAAACTTAAGCGAGATAAGTAAGTCTCAACTCGCGCCTGTGCGGCCCGTAAATGCCTACACTTCGCCGAGAGTGTAGGGTTGTCGCACTATAATTGTACAACTACAATTTATAGTGTGACAAACTACCAATATCCTGTCGTAGGTTGTGTACAAAATTTGAAAAACTGTGATGACCCCTTATCACAGTATTATCGTGTTGTACTATAACCTTTATTGAATGAAGCACTTCGTATTGATATTTTATACCAGCATCACGGATTGGTATCTCCATTATGAAAGTATGATTATGAAATAGAAATGAAATGCTAGATATTTCTGAATTTGAGGCATTGTGGAGGTCTACCACGAAATACGATACTACGTGACAACCAAATTTGTACTATGAAAGTAATATCAAAATTCGATCCGACAGCTGTCATATGAGCTTCGTTGTCACGTGGTAGGCCTCTTGGTTCAAACAACTATAAACACGTCTACTATTTCATATCATTTTTTAAATACCGAGCTAACGCTTCAATTCTATAATCATGTGACAACACGCGCTACGCAATGCGAATGCACCGCGAGATTACGCGAATGTGTGCGTTCGAACGCCGCGTGCCGGGTGTGCACACATACAGGCCGCGTTGCTACGTTTGTATGGAGAGTTGCGGTTAAGGTAAGTGACGAGAGCAACGTTATGTGTTTTGAAATAATTATTTGGTCATTAGCCACAATTCTTCAATTCAATTCAATTCAATATTCTTTATTGCACAATAAACAACCAAAAATACAATACAATCAAAAATACAGTGTACAACAGGCGGCCTTATTGCTAAATAGCAATCTCTGCCAGGCAACCTTGATTGATGACAACCAATTCTTGTGCCAATACATCTTACAATTTCAATAAAATTTATATAGATTATATAGGCTATCACAAAACAGTAATATCGGAACAGTCCCTAGCAGCAACATGACCCGGTGCAGATTTATTAATTGAACCAATATGGAGTTTCATTCGGCAAACCGCAGACGAGCCTTCCTAACATTTCAATTTAATCACCAACCCAAATTTAATTTAAAATAATCTATTTTCCTATTTTAAAGATTTAACGTCAGAATGCCTGTTTAACACAGTCAATTAAGAACAAAAATTACAATTTAAGTTATTTATATGTCTTTAGTTTGTAATGAAACAAGAGAAATGTGTGGAATGATGTCTTGTCTTGCAGAGTAGTAATTTTGATTCATAAAACGTTACATTGGGTTTAATAGTTCCTTAATAAGCTCCAACGAGCGAGTAAACATTGTTGCAGCGCAATTTGCTGCTCGCATTTACCCTATAAAGACTACGGTGAACCCATTTTGGGGAATGAAACTATTACGTTTAACGCCAACAGACAAGTTTTCATCAGGAATAAATAGGTGCTCCATATCATTGAATGCTTTTGTATTATGTTCGTAAAAATGTTGACTATATTTTTAGTTTTAATCATTGACTTACAATTATATGGACGTCGGGTCCGCGCTAAAAAGTGTCCGCACTTGTAAGGCGCTAAAATCGTATACAGAGCGCGACACTCCGCTTTAGTCTTCATTTGTTCTACGGACAGCGCGATACTGCGATGACATAACAATTTAAATTTCGAATAGGTTGACTTGGGACATTTTTTTCGTGGTTTTTGTATTAGACCCGTCGTCCATTTATTTGTAAGTCAATGGTTTTAATCATCATTTTCAACCCCTTGTACGTTCGTAGTTGTTCGTAGTACGTAGGTGAGCTCGGGGCCAACGGTGTTTTGCAAGTGTTGTGAATTTTCTTCGACATGCAGATTCCATCACAAGGATTTCTTTCATCTAGTAGATCTTCTTCATCCAGGGAAGTACTGCAATCTTACCTATTTCTGCCGGCAAGCAGTAATGTGACCATTATTGCGTTCCGGATTTGAAGGATTCTGGTGAAACTACAAGCACATTGGACTTATCAAATTATGTCTCAGTGTGACGGGTGCAGTGGCATTGCCAATCAGATCTTTACGATTTAAAGCTATGAGTGGATTTCAACTGCTCGACTTGTTTGTCCCGCCTCTTGGTACAAAGTGTATTATATAGTCTATTATTAGTGTAGGAAGTGTTCTTGGTATACAGACTCTATTTAATGTCCATATAAGAATCTTCCAAGAATAAATTCTGCGGCGATGAAAATTAAACAGTGTTTAAACTTAAGACTTCCTCAAAATGTTGATAAAAAGAGCTCTTAGATATAGTCCGATGTTATGTTAGTATGTTATGTGTTTTATCTATTATTTTTACGAGCTATTTCTCCAAGTATAAAATGTGATAAAAAACCTTTTTAAACAATGTAAAGGTATTTTACTAACACCTGGATGTCGTAATAGTGACAGGGTAATAACTTAATATCATTGCCTACTACAAGCATTGACATTAACTACCTAGCATGGTACATAAATAACTTTTTCGACATTTTCCGAAGTTCAGAAATTACAGGGTAAGACAATAAAATTCATCATCAGGGTTTAGCCTAAGCCCGTTGCTACTGTGTTGCTCAATGCGGATTGGCGACATCAGGGTACAAAATTATCATTTTTTTTATTTTTTGTGATAAATGATCATGATAACTATCTGGTAATTATCCATAACAATCTATGATGATCCATAGTTTTGTTTAATTTTTTTTTTTTTTTTTTTTTAATATATAATAGACACACGCTTGGCCACAATCTCACCTGATGTTAAGCGACGATGTGACCGACGACGATGGGACGAATTGCCTAAAAAATGCCTATTCACTCTAGCCTTGAATAGCCCCAAATTGTACTTTTCGGGAAATACAGATGCCGGTAGAGCATTCCATTCCTTTGCCGTACGCATCAGAAAGGAGGAAGCAAAGCGCTTAGTGCGAATAGGTGGAATATCAACGACATAAGAATGGAGTGCTCCGGACCTTCTAGTCGACCGAAGGAGGAACGGTGAGGGCGGAACCAAATTGAAAAGTTCCTGCGCACACTCCCCGAAATGTATCCGATAGAAAACCGACAAGCAGGCTACTTTTCTGCGATGATCGAGATTTTGGAGCTTCGACTTCACAAGAGGATTATTGTTAATAAGTCTCTTTGCTTTACGCTCCACCGAGTCCAAGGCAGCTAACTGGTATTGTGCAGAGCCGTCCCAAAGGTGGCAGCAGTACTCCATACAGGATCGAACTTGTGCTTTATACAGATTTAAAAGCTGTTCAGGTGTGAAGTACCGCCTGACCTTGAAAAGTATGCCTAGTTTTCTGGCAGCAGTTTTTGCCAAGCACTCGATGTATCGCCCAAAGTTGAGGTTGGATGATAAGTCCAGACCAAGTAGCTCAAGGTGGTCCCTTATCGGCACGGATACACCTCGGAAAGTCGGAGTAAGGTGTAGGGGACTCTGTTTTGATGAGAAAAGACACGCCTGTGTTTTAGCCGCATTAAACCTGACCCTGTTAGCATCTCCCCAGTCGGAAGCAGCTTTCAGACTCAGGTTCAACCGGGTGACCATCGCCTCTCGCTTACACCGGATCTCTTCACTGTTGTCTCGGGCGTCTGGCACATAACTCACCGCCACTGTGCTGTCGTCTGCGTACCCAAAGATACCGGGCATCAGCAGCAGGTCGTTGATATGCAGCAAGAATAGAGTGGCGGAGAGGACAGATCCCTGAGGTTTTGTTGTTGTTTTGTTAAAAAATTACAAACCTAAATAAACAGGAATTATTTGTGACATTTTTTGAGATTCACGTTTAATACGATTGGATTTTTGGATACGTCTGATACAAATAAATGGCAAGACGTTGCTAATGGTAGCATTTTGTTGTTCCAATTAAAGGCAAACTCTCATATAAATTTTTGTTGACATAATTTGTATGCGTCTGTTTATGATAAATATGTGAAAGTATATTAGATATTAGAAAACATAAATCTTCAGTCAAATAATTAAGTACGTCTCAATTTTTCATTCTTTTTTTTTTCAAGTCAAAATCGGACATTTCTAATAACTAATAAATATTTTGTTGAATCTAGAGTGGCTTTGTGACTTGGAGTAAATTAATTTGCTCTTGGATTAAAAATTTGTGTCTTATAACTAAAATACACTTTTGTCACGTTTTTTTACTATTATCAAGTAATTATTCTCTAGCGTCTATAGGGAGAGGATCGTTTTATTGGATTTAATAAATTTGTCATCATAAAAAGAATTTTGTCTTTTTCTAAGTAATCTGTTTTTACCGTGTAGATACTAAAATTTCTTTTTTTTCGGCTAGATGTCGCTCAACGTTAAAAAACTAACGAACTGGTAGTTGTATATATCAGTCCGGTTACATACTAATTAGTCATTAGAGTTTCTTTTAGATATGATTTTATTTACAGGCTTACATAGGCCGCTATTATAATTTGAAAAAACTAATTTATTTATTTTTTTCAACCTTGTAATTAAAACATTTGAAGACGCTAACGAATTCTTCTAACTATGATTTCGCCATTGTTCTTTATAAATATGAAGATAATTATTATTTGGTACATACAGCTAGAGGTTCGAACTATCGGCCTCTTGTTCAACTCTATTCTACCAGGTTACCACCGCTTTTCAAAGTTGAAATGGATCAATTTTGAAATTTACATATACTCAAGGCTTCACCATTCGATCCTGGCAAACCGAAACTGTGTTCAGCAAAAAGTTTCATTCCACAGTACGTCATACGCATTTATGAGTAGAAGTATAAAAATGTGACATATCCTGTTGAGACAATGTAAGGGCTATCTCAAACCTCGAGAGAGTTTCCCCAATGTCGTGACGACAGTGGCAAACTTTACGACCCCGTTCGGAAATACGCGATCAGCGCTTTCGTACTTAGTTGTCTGATATGCAATTTCGAGTAAGAATCAACTAAGTTTTTGAATAATTTGTTGATAAAGACCTTACATACTTTGGTAGCACAGTGACTCAAAACGAGTTTCGCTTGTGACACAAAATGATGATGACTTTTTTATTAATGTGCTTTTGTAACTGCGAAAAATCTTTCTTTGAGACCTGAAATACGCTTTGGTTGGCTTTTGAGGACAGAGAAAAAAACAAGTACTCATACAACTTAAATTTTATGCATTGTTCGGATGGCTGCGTCGAGTAATTTCCCCAAGTTGCTCGAAAAAATCAGCTAAATTTTCATAAATACGAAGACATTGCAGGTTTTTGCAATTTTGTGTTTTAAACGCTGTTGTTTCGGATTTATAACATGTTTTTTTTTTTCAATAATTCAAAGTTTCGGGTCCTTTATGGGGGGTGGATTCTCATTCTCCGTCCGACACCCATCCGAAACAGTTACTGTCAAATAAGTAATAGGTACTCCACCAAATTCAAAGACAACGTCAAGTATTAAGCTCCGCATTATGCGTCTTTTGGTAAATGGTTTGACCTACCGTATCTCTAGCAAAGGCCGTGGTTTCGAATCCAGACTCGCCTTTTTGAGTTTTCGGGATTTATGAGCGAAATTTAATTGGAAATGTTAATTTCCAATTAAATGAGCTCGTGAAGAAAAAGATCGTAACGAAACCTGCATGTTGAAGAAGGTTCACAACCCTCGGAAACCGTGTGAAGTTCCCCAATCCGTATTGGGGAAGCGTGGCGGATTATAGCCTAAACCCTCGTTTGAGAGGAGACCCGTGCCTGAATGTACTGAATGCCATTTCTATTTTTCTTCCATAATATCAAGTGACGGGACGAACAAGTCATGTACCTGATGGTAAGCTACACTGTCCATAACAGTTGCAGTGCCACTCAGAGCTTTAAATCGCAAAAATCTGAGGGGCACTGCCATTGCTAAGTTGACAAGTCCTAAGTGCCTGTAATTTCACTAGCACCCTTATCCTTCAAAACAGGAAGACAGTAATGCTGACATTACTGCTTGGCGGCAGAAACAGGTAAGGTGGCAGGCAGTACTACCCTCGACTAACACTTTCACAAGGAGTTCTATGATACTAAAATATAACATTGCACTGAATTTTCTTCCAAGTTTACATCATTTTGGTAAAAGACCGCGTAAGATTAATTCCCGTCGTCATTCTCGTTTGCACAACCGATTTCCCCAGTGTTGTGTAAGCAAATAATTAAATTTGCACCACCCGCAATATCGGAGCAAAATAGGAAAATCTGTTTTAATTAAACGCAGTTTATCATGTTTAAGCGACATTAAGAAGAGAAGCTTCTATTTTCTTTCGCACTGTAGACCGCGAACAATGAATTCTGAACCATGAAAAAATACTTGATGGTCACGATTATCAACACTGGTGGTGGAACAACAAATGAGTCATGCTTTGTTTTATTGTAATTAATTTAGTTGCAAAAAACAGTAGTATAGAAGTTGACATGTAATAATCTCACTAAAAAATAGACCTCAAAGGTCATTGACTTACAAATAAATGGACGACGGGTCTAATACGAAAACTACGAAAAAAATGTCCCTAGTCAACCTATTTAAACGTAGTGACATGTAAAGGAATATGAAAAAGCTAAAACGTTAGATTTAAATTGTAATGTCATCGCAGTACTGTCTAATTTTGCTTGCTTCGCTGTCAGTCAAACAAACGAAGACTAAAGCGTGAATGACGCTCTGTATACGATTTTAACGCCCTGTAAGTTCGAACACTTTTTAGCGCGGACCCGACGTCCATATAATTGTAAGTAAATGTCAAGGTACGTGGAATTACATATAATTACCAAGTTATATTGAAATCGGTTAACGGAAAGTGCGCAAACCCGGATTCACCCCCTAGTTCGCCACTATACGGGACTTAACATAGGAGATAATAAAAGTCGGTTCTCACTACTCAAAGTATATTGAGAGAGGAAAACGCCTTGAATTGGAGAATAGCAAAATCGCCATTAAAATAATTGCTCCTTATAATTAAATTTAGGCGCTATTTATAAATTTGAATCTTCATGCGTGAACAGCCACCCTTAGAGGTGAATGATTTTCTTCAAACCACCATAGAGGTACCCTCATTCCAACAAAAAAAGAATCATGAAAATCGGTTCACAAATACCGGAGTTATCGCGTAACATACATACAAAAAAACAGTCGAATTGAGAACCTCCTCCTTTTTTAAAGTCGGTTAACAAAATAAGTAGATTTCACAGTGTCCGGTCAAACATTTTTTCTGCCGCCGAGCAATAACGTCAACATTACTGTGTTCCGATTGGGAGGGTAGAGTGCTGGTGAAACTACAGTCATATGGGACTTGTCGGCTTATGTCTCAGGGTGACAAGTGCAGTGCCAGAGCCTCGAAGATCTTTGCGATTTAAAACTCTGAGTGACACTGCAACTGTTATGGATAGACGTGTCACTCGGTTGGTATTATAAAAAAAATTATGCATACAAATATTGAACATATGTTATACATTCCCTCACACGCTCTTTAACAGAATAACCAAGGTGTAATAATATCGACTGTGAACTGGCAATAGGTATTATCTCAATTTTGACAATTACAGGATGACGAAAAAAATTGTTTGCGTCATTTATATACCATGCGGTTTATTAAATAAAAATACGTAGTTTTTAAATATTTTTATTACACATGTATGTGTGCACACTATATTTTTATTTAATAAAGTTTGCCAGCGGTTGCCAGTTCACAGTCGATAAAGGAAATGAAACAATTTTTCCAGATTTAAATCGCGTATATTTGTTTTTTCAAACAAACCAACGTTTCGGGTCCTTTACAGGTCCCATGGTCACGGTTGACTACATGGGACCCGTAAAGGGCCTGCAACATTGGTTTGAAAAGTAGTTATATTTCCTATGTGTAAAACGCGAAAAAACCTAAGAACTCGATAAGGTGTAATATGTTGTTTTTTTTTAACAATATCACGGTATGTTAATAAAAATTTGTATTATATGGATAAAAAACTTAATGTGTGTCTATTGAGGATCTTAAAATTAATATAAAATAAAAACCAAGAAAAATTTCGCAACGTGACTACATTATTTCATTTTCAAATGACATGATCATATTTTGCAAACTTTAACTTGATATTATAAAAAAAAAACATGGAACTATACTTTTTTATGTTTACACAAATTTTATAGTTTTTGTAAGTATAATTTAACCGATCTTAATCTATAACTTATTCGATCTTTGTATCAATAATAAGAACATAATGTTTATAAAAAAGGGTAAAGGAAAAAGTAACTAACAAAAGAAAGACTAACTTATAAATTTCATAACATATTATATTTATAATGTAAGCACGTATACATATGTGTAGTTATACGTGTGAAGTTATATCAAAGTAAATATTTAAACAAACGAGCGTTTAGAATATGCAATGAACATAGCGCGTGCAGGATGTCTGGTACGAAAGATCTGAGGTACAAAGCTACAATCCGCTTTACCTATTTCTGATGCCAAGAAGTAATGCTCACATTACTGCGTAAGCAGTAACGGCACATGGGACTTGTCAACGTTGCCTCAGATCTTTGCGATTGGCACTGCAACTGTCATGGATAGGCGTGTCGCTTACCAACAGGCGCACATGTTCGTCCCGTCACTTGATATCAACCGGAATGCAGGAACATTACCCATTGGCGGCAGTATAAATAAGAAACTCTACTGTCACTTAAATTCACAAAACAAAACCACTTAAAATTGGTAATTAATTCTATCCCACAGAAATAAGGAACAAAACAACTCGTTGATCAAAAAGATCGATATGTTCAAATTAAGCTTTAATTATTGAATTATGTTGTGTGGTGAATATCAAGTCCAATAAACCGCCTGCGGAGACAATGGCTCATAAAAAGCTGGAGACGGCACGCGAAGGTAGTTATGTGTAGTCTAAGAAATAAGAGGGCATCCGATAATGAACTTGACGAGTTTTTGAAAGAATGAACAGAACACCAAAGATGTGAGTAAAAGGTTAGACATAAGATACATTAGGTGTGGAACAGTACCCGGCTAGTTCAAAGGGTCTAGTTACATTAATAATTTATTCCATAGATTGTTTAGGTCTAAGGATTAGTTAAACAATACAAACACAAAAACAAATAAATATTAATAACACTTTGCGACCGCATGGGTAATCTATCACAAACTCGAATTTTTTTTTCCGAAATAATGTTTGTCGAATTTTCATTACACCGAAATTCGAAAATCAAAACCGAATTATAACGAAACCGTTGTTCTATCAGGAATATGTTGGATGTTAAACCCGGCTCTGCCCCCGCGGGGCCGGGGTATCTGTAAGCAGATTCCCCCGGATTAACAAAAAAAACTTCCTGGAAAATGTCATCTCAGACTACTGATAGATTGACGTTTCAGGAATTTCTGAATGAAAAAGATATTTAGATAAATGGAATTCCTAATGCATTCAATCAGTATTTGGAATTGTTCACAAAAGCGATGAAATTGTTGATACAGAAAATGTGAAAAACATTGTTCAGACTTTAAAAAATCGTATTTATTACATACCGTCGTCTAAATGATCTAAAGTTCTCCCTCGATATTTAATACGTTAATAAGACGGCTGAGTTTGCAAAAGCATTACTTTCACATGAAGTTCTTTGCGAGTTGAAAACTGGTGAACTGACTCCCGAATTTCTGCGAAACGAGAATCTTCATGTGAACATGAAAACTGATTTCGGTAACACTAATGTCTGTCCCTCGTTACATCAAAGCTTGAAAATCATAAAATGCTAAAATAAATTCGTTTGTGACAGAAGGAAATAGAATCGGTTTTTATGGCGATAATAAAGTGTATAATACACATTTGCCGGTAAAGCGAGATTGAAATAACAGTAGTAATATGAGAACAACTTTATGTTTCTAATGGCGCAGTTAAGGAAGTCCGCTATCTCCTGTTCCCCACAACCAGGGGTACCCTCCATCTCGTCCGCTACCGACAGCCGACTACCGTACCATTATCAAACAACGGCGCAACATGCAACATGATTAATGCCTGCTACCAAGTATGATTTATTAAACGAAACCGTGGACGCACCGCATAAAAACACTCGCGACAAATTCAACCGCCAGCCATCTCGTTGACCATATTGAGCGAATTTTTAAGACGAAATTAGAAATGCAAACGCAAGATAAAGATAGTATGACGAAGGGAACACGACACGTCGCAGCGGGAGATAATGTTTTAAACAAGGATTCCATGTAATTTATTTAATTAACGTTTTCTTACCAAGGATTCGGATCGTAAACTGAATTAAGGGACAGATTTAATAAATTAGTAGACGTTATTTACGGAATTTAATATTCGTAATGGAGCTGAAATGTTGTAGATTTATAAGGCGGCGATAGAATTTTTTCTCTGGAATCAGAATTATGTTCGTATTGTTAAGTTATGTAGGGATTTATCTGGTCGTATCGGTTGATGTATGTAGGGGGAGGCAAAAAGAGGGCTGGGCTTCCTTTCGTTCGAGCGGGTGCCGATGACGGATCGCAGCCCGCGGCTGGCATCCATCACGGCGGGAGGATCGAGTGCCCGCTCTGTGTACACACTGCCGCTGCACAGGAACAACCTTACTCCGATATCCTTAAAGCCATATTTGCTGTAAATTTGCGGCTTGTTGTATTTGCACGCCTACGTGAAGGTGTATTTAGAGCGGAAGAGACATTCCGTAGGTTGTGAAATCATTTTGGCGTAAAGACAATCAAGAAGATCCTTGATCTTTTACAGGGAGTGTTTCAGGCTTGACCTAGTTTTTTTAATGTACGTAATAAGCTAGAGTATCTTGTATAGCTATTTTGTTATGTTAGTGTAACCAAATCGAGTTTTGCGTTTATGTTTATGTCTTCATCGCTCACTCTGACGCGTCAACTTTAGCAACATAATATTCTTAAGTTTGCGTAACAATTTGTCTTTGAAAGTAGCATAGGGTTACAACTAATTAAGTTTCCACAGGGAAAGGATAAGTTTTCAATAGACTCCTACGCATTCGGTGCTATAACTTGTCAAGTACGTGTTTGAATAGCGTGAGAACTACACGATATAGATCCCATGTATGTTCCGGGGATTTTAGTACATTTTGAGGAACCGATAGAAGCCCAGTGAGAGAACGGCTGCTTTTTAATTGTGATGTCATCGGTTCCAATGCATGTAACAATGACTTCAATTTCTAAGATACGTATATATGTGATTGTTTAGTAGCAATACTTGCACGTCGAAGAAGGTTCACCCTTGAGAAACGTGTGAAGTCTTCAACCCGAAGTCAGTGCAGCGTGGGGGTCTATGTACAAACAATCTCATTAGAGAAGAGAGCTTTCGGTTGATGATGCTATTGTTGTTCAAACAACATTTACTGCTGAGTTGTTTGTTTTCTCGAATTTTTTGTTTTCAATAAGAATCCAATAAGAGTCCTTCAGATTTAGGTCTAAAGTTGAACTTCAACGTCAGAAAATCTACTCAAACAAGTCTAAATTACTTTTGAGAGATTTGATCTTCTTGGCGCCCGATAGTGTTCAAAATCAAACAAAATACGGGTATTACGGGGAACATTATTTCCTATAATCTTAGCTCGAAGGACGAAAATTTATCGAACCACTCTGTTACGTTTAAACTAAGATTACAAGAAATAGCGCCCCATGAATTGCCGATCACTTCGATTCATTTGGAGAGTTTAGAGGCCCGAAGTAACTTAGACAACTTTGAGTGTTTTTGAAATGAAAACGTAAATTTTTAACTTTTCACCATTTGAGCAACTAAGTATTCACCAGGAATTGTAATGCATATGACTTTATACATAATGTACAAGCAATGATTATGCAGTGAAAGTGACAGTGACATTAATAAAAACAGAAAGGAAAACAGTACACACAATTGAAAAGACAAACCAAAACCATGTGTGAAACCGCGAAAAAACATTTGAAAATACTTTTTGTCACGAAAACCACAAAAATCGAGGAATGCAAATGGGGTTATTTAGTTTCGAAACACTCGTAGTCTTGATTTGTCCTTTTTACGTCTGTCTTAGTTAGATAAATAAATAATAATAATGCTGCCCTCTTTGTTATACCAAACGCATTTCCATTTAGGTAAATTTCGAGATATTGACAACTAAAGTTATTTTTAAAAATGGCAATTACGCTGATGTTGCTTAACAACAATAAATAAATGCCGCCGATATTAATATAGTCTTTGTCCTGCAGAAACGTGCGGTTAGGGTAATTTACAATCTGGGCCGGTGTTGTTTAGCACCGGTAGAGCTCCTTGTGAAAGAGTTCGTCCAGGGAAGTACTGCCATCTTACCTACTTCTGCCGCCAAGCAGTAATGTTAGCATTACTGCGTTCCGGTTTAGAAGGCTAAGAGTGCTGGTGAAATTGCAGGCACATGGAACTTGTCAACTTATGTTTCAGGACGACGAGCGCAGTGGCAATGCCCCTCAGACCTTTGCGATGTAAAGCTCTGAGTGGCACTGCACCTGTTATGGACAGGCGTGTAGCTTACCATCAGACGCACGACTTGTTCGTCTCGCCACTTGATATTACAAAAAAAAAGATGAAGGTCAAATGCGCACCTATTTTTGTTTAAAAATAGCCGAGGTGTCAATCATCGATAAACACATCATTCGCTTTTTAGGCTACGTGTGGTATTTACGGACGTTATCCAACAGCGTAAAGCATCTAGTCCAGGAATTGAACTCGGGTCGTAGCGATGAAGCGTAAGTTCGGATGGAGCAAGCAAACGACTATACGACTATTGTCTGCAGCTTTGGATGGGTAACGATGCTATGAAAGAAAGAAGATGGACGGAGGACAGGCTGGCACGGTGGAGCCTCGCGCTGGTGGCGCTGCTGGAGCAGCGCGGGGGTTTCATCGTGTTTCCTCGCCACTGCGCATTTTCTTGTGCAGAAGTGGGTAGCGGAATAGATCCGCCACAATCGCAAAAACCTAAGGGGGACTGCCACTGCACCCAAAACTCAAGACATATAGTTGACAACCCTTCAAGTGACTGTAGTTTCACAGTAATGTTCACATTACGGCTTGGCGGCAGAAATAGGAATAGTGGCAGCACTTTGCTGAACAAGAAGTACTATAGCAAATAATTTATTTTTGTGATGGTTTTTTTCAATAAGTGCCGGGACGAATAAGTCGTGCGTCTAGTGGTTTGCGACACGCCTGTCCATGATAGCTGCAGTGCTGCTCACATTTTAACTGCCTCTGTGGCCGAACGGTTACCATGCCGGACTGCCACGCAGAGGTCCCAGGATCGATTCCCGGGCCGGGAGAAATGTTTGTATGGCTTACATTTATTTCTCTCGTGAGTTTGGGTGTAATTTGTGGTTGTCTATGTGTGTGTCCATGGCACCCGCGACACAGGGTTTCCCTAGTGCGGGGCTATGTTGAGTGTGTGCGTTATTACTACTTGACGACAGAAATATTGGCTTTTAATCGTCTGGCGTTTTTGTGATTATTTTTAACTGTTGTTTAATCGAACTTTTACCTTTTGGCAAAACTAGAGCAGCTGTTTGAGTTTGTCTAAGTCACTCGAACTAAATTAAAAAACTAGGTACTTTTTACTCCACAAGGTTTCATGCACTTTACTCACGCTACGTAGGGCTATATTGACGTACTTTTAGAGCATGAGAAGTGAAGAATAAATTACGTTACATGACGCCCATTTTCCCTGAGCCTAATTACTTAACCAACGTGAAAATGTTCAGTAACCAGAACGCTTTCTAAACCTTGTTATAAAACCACACAATCTTTAAACTATAGCACTCGTGCAGTCACCATTTAAATGGTAGCTACTTGGACGGCAGCCACATACTTTCTCCTACACGTGCGTTTTCCTTATGACTCTGTTTTCCCCATAGTGCTTTCACTTCGTTCTTTGTATGTTTGTCATTCAGGTCGTGTAACGAATTTGTGGATTAATTGTTATTATTTTGCGATTTGCGCCGCAGCTGACGGAACCTAAAACTAACCTGGGTTCATTAATACTTTATTTTATGCACAGACTTTTTGGCCAGCTACATATTTTTCCAATAAATAGAATTTAGACAATGTTGTTTGAAATTATTACGAGACGATGAAATAAAGTTTAGTTACGACTGTCTCCGTGGTAGGACGGTTACCATGCTGGGCTGCCACGCAGACGTCTTGTTCGATTCCCGGGCTGGGAGAAATATTTGTATGACCTACAATTGGATGCTGATAAGCAGTAACGTGCCAAACAACATGATCATAGTTTTGCGAAAATGGCGCCTAAAGTTAATTTCGTTGATTATAATAGTTACACTTTTGCTTATTATTGTTGGGGAATTACGGTATTATTCGCAATTCATCATTTCTGAGGCGACAACAGCAAATGTTTTACTAGTACATTTTTAGTAGCATTAGACCTCCTTGCGTAAGAGTTCGTCCAGAGAAGTACTGCCACCTTCTCTATTTCTGCCGCCAAGCAGTAATGTGACCATTATTGCGCATATAAATTACTTGGGACTTGTCAATTTATCTCTCAGGGTGCAGTGACAGTGCTCCCCAGATCTTTGTGATTTAAAGTTATGTGTGGCACTGCAAGTGTTACGGACAGGCGTGTAGCTGACCATCACGCGCACGACTTGTTGGTGCCGTCAGTTGAGATTATAAAACAAAATTACAAGTGACGATAGACCATGTAATATTTTAGAATATGGAGGTATGTTTTTTTTTGTTTAAAGTTAGCTAGTGGCTAATACCGCACGGGCTTTGAGTTAACCTATTAGTTTACTATTTAATGTCAGATAAGTACGGGTAAATTGTAAAGAATTTACATTTTCATGTCCTAAAACCATGTAAAATTTCATTCATTAGTGTTAGATATATCAGCAGAATTAAGCTATTGAAGTAATTTTACCGTTTCTTAGACTTTTTTAGATATTAGAGCGTTTTTTGTCATTAGGAACACGAAATTGAAATCTGCACATTAGCACTCATTCGTAAGGCAAATTCCCCTGAGACGACTGAGCAAGAATTGGAATTGCTATTATATTGCAGACTAAAGGTCTGTTTATAAATAAAATTTAAAAATTCAACAATTTATTTGGAAGCAATCTGAAAAATTGTTATATTTCTAAATGTGTTAAAATCTATATATTGCCGTCGTCTAATTAAACGCGGCTATGTGACAAAATATTTTTTTTGAGATATCATAAAAAACCATAACCCAGTTGTAGCCGACTGTATCAATGGGTAATAAAGTAAAGGGCTACTTACAGCTTTTAACAATTTACAAGAAAACACGTTGTCGCTATCAAAGCAAAACAGCGAACACTAGTTAAAGTCAAAGAAAAAGGCGCCAAAAACAATCACATTTAAATTTAGAATTTAAGAATAAAACTAAAACTTAAAGAGACTATAAAATATATACAAAAGAGATTTGTAGCGACTGCTGCAATTCGCTACACCAGTTTTAGAAAATTTAAATTGTTTAATGTTAGGGTAAGTTCCGATAAATCCAACGCGTTAACTAATTTTAACTGTTGGTAAAAGAGAGTTTTGTGCTCTATCTTTTGCTGATTAAAACGGATGGACTAAGCCGCGTTTTAGTTAGTGGACGGCAGGATACATTCTACTCTAAACGCCTGTTACCACTGAACTAAATTTCAACTTAAATACATTGACGAACAAGGCGTGCGCCTGGTGGTAAACGACATGAATGTCCATAACAGTTGCAGAGCCGCTCAGGGCTTTAAATCGCAAAGATCTGAAGGACACTGCCTAGTGGCGCCTGTCACCCTGAGACGTAAGTTGAAAAGTTACATATGCTCGCAATTTCACCAGCACCCTGGACAACAATCGGCGACTACCAGACGCAGATTGGCAAATCGTTTCAATACGATGGCAAGCATTATAGTTTTATCCCATCGATACGATAAGACGAACATCATGTTTGCATGGTAGGGTTTTCGACAAGAACTTTGTTACACAATTTGTAAAACAACAAATTTAGATGACAATTATTCAAATATTGTAAAATAGCATATGTAGTATTATATGTAGTATTGCAAAATAGGTGCCTTGACGTCAAGTTCCGGACACTAGCCCGTTACACCAAGTACCAAGTATTCACATATTTATTATCTTAAAAAACACCGACCACAGTTACAGATATCGATTCTTTCATCAAAGTTTTTAATCACTTTTTGACAAAATGGTGGGTTCATTTCGTTAATAATTTATTTATTTATGTATTTATTTTGGCACAGTTACAAGATACAAATTATACAATACACCTAAAACCATAACACTATAACAAAAACAAACAAATTTATATCTCAATAACAACCGCGCACAACATTGAAATAACATTTAAAATTTATATATGGCTATCTAAGTCTTTGAAAGACCAAGTACAAAGACACGACGCAAGCACATAGAAGAATTCGTGAGGTCCGTTGGTTCGTTTCGTGGCTTAGTTGGTATAGGGTCTGACACGGTATGCAAGAAGACGTCGGTTCGAATCCGACCGGATCGAAGGAATTTTTTCTGAGTGTTCGATCTTTGTATTAATAATTATAACTAAGTCTTATAAACAATGATATACTTTAAAAGAAAATATTTCACTTTGTGAGTTGTTCGCGTGCTACGGCACGAATTTTCAGTTTTAAGGCTACAATCGATTCGATTGGCTCCATATAGACTCTGTCGTCTGTCAACATAACTCTATAAAAAATAATCCAGCGGTGTAAAATGCACATGATCGAGCTGGCCACTTAACGGCTGAATTTCGTGAAATTATGCGATCAGGAAATTTGGTTTGCAATAAATTAATTGTTTCGGTGGCTGTGTGACTTGTGGCACCGTCTTGTTGAAACCACATGTTAGTGATATCCATATCATCAATAATAGGCCAAATTTGCTTGTTAACAACTCTTGATAGCGGAATCCATTGACCGTAGCCGCATTTCTAGCCGAGTTTACGAAAAAAAACGGCCCAATGCCAACGGCACAACAGATAATATAATCATAATTGAATATTGTTGATTTTAAATTTGGACAGGGTGTTAACAGATGAAATTGCAACAAACTATGGCTAACTGTAATACTAAGGGAGCTAAAATAAGCTAATAAAAAATCAACACAGAATACACTTACAAAATTAATCCTGTCTAGGAAACAATCAAGAACTTGTTTAAACTACAATTATACGAAAAAAAAAACCGAATGTTTTTAGTAGCAGTACAGCTCCTTATGAAGGCTAAAGGGTTGCTGAAAGTTTGCCTAAATTTAAACGTTCTGTGAAGTCCCTGACATCTTAAAAAATATATTGTATTCGATTATTTTTATGATTTATATTTTTATTACTTTATTATGGATTCGATTTTTTTTATTAGCTTTATCAACGACATATATATTTTTTCAGTTTAATTTGTTTGATTGATTAAAAATTGCAGTAGTAAATGTTAAAATAACACTCTTATTATCTTGCATGTTGTCTTCACCTATAATTGCTAAAGCATTAAGCTTTGGTTTTGTATTGTTAAATATTTGAATGTTGTAATGTATATAGTGTTGGTGAACTAAATAAATAAATAAAAAAAGTAAGGGTGCTGTTGAAATTACAGGCACATGGGACTTGTCAGCTTATGTCGCAGGGTGACAGGCGCAACGGCAATGCCCCTCAGATCTTTGAGATATAAACCTCTGAGTGGAACTGCAACTGTTATGTACAGGCGTGAAACTTACCAACATGCGCACGACTTGTTCGTCCCGTCACTTGATATTATTTTTAAAAAAAGAATAATATACAAAAACTTCCGAAAGAATAATATAGTGACATTCCGAGATGTTGTCACTCATAATAGTATGTGATGAAATAATTTCACAAGCACTTAAATGTATGAAATATATAAAGGTCGTTTTATAATTTGTAATTTTGTGACTTACGATAAAAATGGCTAACTTAAAATAAAATGGTTTTTAATACAGTTGCTCAAAACGTGGTATTTTTCGCACTACAAATCGTGCCGAAAGTTGGAATTTTCGCACTAGTGCTTTTTACTTTTCCATTTTTTTTTAAATGTTACTGTTGTTTCAAATCTTAAGCACAGAACTAAAGAAGTTGTGTATTTATTTAATATTTATGTGCTTTGTGACGTAAGTCATTCGTCATTAAAACTTATATTTATTTACAAATACTATATAATGAACGTATCGAGTGGAGGTCTCTGCCTACCCCTGAATGGGTGACAGGCGAGATTTTTATGTATATATTTGTTTTATGTATTACAGATAAATTGTATCTCACTACCGTGCACGGGTTCCTAAAGAAGTTTAAACAAAAGTACCAGGACTTCATAATAAGAAAAGTGGTTACAGACCGATATTACAGAAAATAAGCAAAAACAGCGCGTTAAAACTATATTTCCATAGACTTTTAAATAATGGTTGCAGTGGTTGTATTTAATCGCCTCGCCTCTGGCTCGGGCCAAGAAGCCGTGAATAATGACTAACTTTTCGCACTTATATCAAAAATAACTATTTCGGTCAAATATAACTTAAGTTGATATAGTTACTACCTTGTAAAACTACATAAGCAATATTTTTCGGAACTTTCAGTATTTTATTAGGTGGTTTCCTTGTTTTCGATATCTTAATCAATAATTGGTGTTCATTATTTGAATAAGCTCATTTTTTATTTACTTTACGAAGCTTTTACTACCCTTTACAATACGAGGGTAAGAATAGAATGGTAACATGGGACGGGGATATTCTTAGACAGCGTACACCACTACGTAATTCAACAAAAACGTTTATTTACAGCATTAAGTTGACATTCTCAACATTCCTTCTCGTACTAGGAACAGGTTTAGTATATCAATCGGAAACCGAGAACAATATAATCGATTACGATCGGCAACGAGTAATTCGAGTAAAAAGTGACGCTCAGTGATCCCGACAGCGGCATGCGGGATTTCATCTTGAATGCATACCGTAAGTTCACGAAAAGTTTTTTTTTGATACAATACCGGTAGAGCAACAATCTCAGTGCGGAGTACTTAAAAAACCGACCTCAAAAGTCATTCATCTGCTAGTTTGCCACTAATAAAAAATATTGTGATTCATGACGTGCATATCGAACACGTTCACAACCCTTGGAAAATGTGCGGTATTCCCAACCCTCATAGAGCCAGCGTGGCTAACTATGGTCGTATGACCATTACTCAAGCGGACTGCTAATCGCGATAAAAGGCGGCGGGTATTTACTACTTATTGGTACACCAGGCCCTGCTACGGTTACGCATGATAGTCGCGACGCGCGCGATAAAATAAGCGCGCGCTATTGGCTATCTAAATTAGATCTGATTGAGACAGCCAAAAGCGCGCGCTTATTTCAATTTTATCGCGAGTGTCACGACTATCACGCGTAGCCATGCTACGGGGGCAGAATGTTGCGACGACTAACAAACAGCTATTTTGTAACTAATTTGTTTTACATTGACAAGCTGTCATTTAATTTTTTATTGAATTGATATTCAATTTTTTTAAATTTATTTCACGTATTTTCAATAAAAATTTAAATACAATGAATAGCGACATCTCTAGCCAGGGCTGGTAGCTGTAAAGGTATCTAAATGGTTGACGAAATACTTAAGATTTCTCATAGATGGCGCTACGGCTAAAAAGTCGTTAAAAAAACCAAATACACAGACACGACAACAAAACAAGTAGAAAAATTCGTGAGGTCCGCTAGTTCGTTCAGTGGCATAGTTGGTATAGCGTCTGGCACGGTATGCTAGAAGACGTCGGTTCGAATCCGGCCGGATCGGAGGAATTTTTTCTGAGTGTTCGATCTTTGTCTTAATAATTATAACAAAGCTGTAATTTGTCAAAGCTACTCTAATTTCTAATGATTACAAACAAATCAACTAGATAGCGCTTATTGCATAGATATTTACGCCTAGTGCTTACTAAAAATAGGAAATAAATAACGCTATATGAACTGTATAATGCCATCTCTTTCTTTTTTGATGTTCCGAATCGTGTTATCGTAGTATAATGTTTAAGTACTTAATGTTATTTACATTCAGAGAATTTTAACAGTTAAAAAAAGAAAAGCATGTAATAATAAAATCTATTAAAATTACGTTGTTTTCAATTATTTTTCCGCATTTTCATGAGGAAAAATAAATAAAACAAGCTGAGTCTCGACAGTCACGTTGCGAATTCGGAATTATAGTCTAGTGTCAACTGTTAGTGTCGCTAAGAAGCATATAGATGTCGCTGTCATAATTTTACGAAATAAACATCGCGTATTTTTATTTAACGAGAAATGATTTCCTATGTACTATTAAATAAAAAAATAAACAAAATATTGAAGATATATGTAAATAAATTCAACTTAACTTTTAATCATTACAAATCAATATTTAGACAATGAATTCGAAAATAATAATGTTTCCATTGCGTCCGAGTAACTATTTTAAGATTGCTAAATTTGACATAAGAACAATATTACTTTAATGTGTGAAAGTCTCGTCATAGTACGAACTCAGTGAAGTGACAATTCATCACAAAGCTGCCAATAAAACATCATGATTTTAAAATTACAATAAGCGCGTTATGGTACGAAAAATCAATGCAAGGTCAAAGTAATATTGTCTTAAGAGGTTGTGGTAGGTCCCCTGTAGCATTGAGATTAGCAGTCTTCTTGAGTTATTGTTCCATACTATGGCCTAAACTCTTTTAGAGCATGTGACGATGCGACCCTCTTTCATCGTCGTCCCACCTTTTTGCCACCTACTTTGCAATTTTGAATCGTTCTTAAAGTCCTTTTCTTCATTCACTTCCTTTGCTTCTTTTACAAACACAATAGTTTCTTATATACATTTAACGATGTAACTTGTTTATATTCATACATCACACACATTTATATGTAAAAGTTCATAATGTCGAAGGTCTAATACGTCAAGAAATAACAAACCTCCACAAGGACACCAACAGGCTACACTACGCGTGATAAGGAGACCAGTGCCAGCGGGACGTATAAGTTGTGTAGTGTACGCGACTTGACATACCTACACTTTGTCTCGTGTGTTCATGCGAGGGTACACCCAGACAGTATCACGAGAACCGTTGGCGCGAGTGGACGAGATATTACGTCATGCATGAATAGTGCCGAACAAGTTTTTTCAGGCCCGGAAGCAAACCTAACAGGTTGGTAATTGAACAATGAAAAATCTCCCAAATTTCATCTACGTTCCGTATCTTCTGAAAAATATGGTACACATCCTCCACTGCATCACAATCAGTACAATTGGAGGAGGTTACTTTTCTCTTTAAACGAGAAGTCATTTAGCAGTGGCGAAGGGTCCATATAATACGAAACCAATCGGCTTGGCTAAGGAATTGGTTAATTTATTTCTGAATAATGGGTTCGGTTGGGTAGATAAGAGCGGTGGTAGCCCATTAGGTAAACGGTTGCTTCTCAATAAAAAGTAACTAATAACTTAAATTGGAACCTATCACAAAGTCGACAATTTTTTTGTCCGAAATAACGTTTGTTCGGATTTTCATTGCACTGAAAACCGAATTATAACGAAACAGTTGTTCTTATGTTGAATGTGTATCGCAAAGACACTATTAGGTTAGGTTAAGTTAGGTTTAATAGAAAAACTTTTCCTCTCAAAATTACTTTCGAGGTTATGAGATTTCGACCAAACGTCATTTCTGGAAAACGTCATTTCGGACTGCTGATAGCTAACCAATATTTATAGCAAATACTTGTCAATCAGCCGTGGTAGTACAATGGTTTGATTAACCGCCTCTCAAGCTGATGCCGTGAATTCGAATCCGAACCCGCTAAGTTTTTCGGAATTGACATGCGGAATTTATTGGTATTTTCGGTGAACATACAAAATACTTGAGGAAATATACTGTGATTGAAATGATGTGTGTGAAATTTATACATACTTTAGTTCATATTTCGTCCCAGTTGTCTCTCGATTGGCAATTGGCTTACCTGTAACAAAATTGGAAATATCAAACTTGATGTCTACGAGTATGGGGCTTTTAGAGCAAATATCGATTTCGCTCCTCAAATGGAACAACTTTATATTTAAGCTTTGAATGGCGTTGCAATTGTCATGGGCAGTGCTGCAAGACATTGGTTTGAATCCAGCCGGAAGGAAGGAAGTTTTTCTAAGTGTTAATAATTATAACAAACTAGTGGAGTAACATCGTGGTCAAACATTGTGAAATTTAATAAACCTAAAAATTACAATTTTATCATTATTTTCGTGATTGTTCACAGTTACTAATTTTTTTATGATTTTTTTTTATATACAAAACACTCACGTTAATATTAACACCTACTCACACTACATAAAGTACACAATGTTTTTGCTTTTGATGCACCGCAATGCGCTACACTCGGAGGTGGTGGTTGAAAAGCAGCTTTTGAGCATTTTCAATTGACTAAACTAGTTTCAATATGTTGTAAATAATATCACATAAACAACAACAACACGTCACGTAAACTCATGGATCTATCAGAAATTCAAACGCTGTGACAGTTATTTGGGTCAATTTTAATGCATAGATTAAACCTGCTTAACCGTTTAACAATACAAGCAACTTGATATTACTCTCGCTTACGAGTAATTTACTAATAACTCACATAAATCCGGCAGTCGATTTAAACAAACAGTATCGAAGCTGCAAAATCTAAATTTTTGTTTATTGCATCAATTGTAAAAGTATATGATATAATATTCGAAAAATATGCAGTTTGGTCAAAAAAATCATATTAAGGGAAGTTTTAAATTGAATACTATCGGCACTTCACACTATGCGCGACAAACATTATCGAATAAGGTACAATCGATACTGTTCTAAAGCGACGGTGTGACGCACACAGTTCGTAACTGATCGAATCGTCAGTATTCGCCGCGATGCGATGTGAGAGAGTGAGAGAGTGAGGGAGTGATGTCTCTTTCGTTTACTTTTAACTTGTTTTAGTTACTTATTTTTCGGTTTGCTCTGTTTTTTTTAATCGGAGTTCAAAAATGAATAGCCGAGGTAGATGTGTGGTTAATTTCGTTATAAAACATAAACAACAACGTCACGGTGAAACCACGTCTAACGCAAAAAATTAGTTAACTCGGTACGTATTTACAATTCTGTTATATCCTTTCACAATATCAAAAAGAAATTATCTAAAATATCACTTATGTAACTAGTTCCTACATATTTTTAAAATAATTAGTTCTTTGTTCGTTCGTTTTTTCTTATCCAAGTGACCAGATGGCTGTTCAGATAAGAAAAGCTATCGAAAAGGGAAGATTCGATAGTGTTCTAAGTGTATGTAATTTCGACAAAGTGGTAACTGGCACTTTTGATAGTATACGTGTTTATTTCTAGTTTTAGAGGTGTCGAATGTACTACTTCTACTGTCGTACTACTACTTTCCATGGTTTACTATGGAAAACATCTTTCGAGTCTACCAGTTACAATCTTGTTCTACGCTAGATACTTCGCAAATTGGTAGATTCGATTTTTTTAATGTTTCACTCTGTGTGCAAAAAAAGGGTGGTTTGCATTAACGTTAGACATAACTGGTTGACGACTTTACTATCTCCGTCAGCCGTGAATGTGGGACCTGTAAAGAGCCTGAAACCTTTGTTTGTTTGAAAAAATAAATATACACGACTTATTCTGATTTCATAATTAATGCATGTTACTATAGAATACTTTTTTTTAGAATCTCCCGTGCGTGACAACAATTATACTGAAGAAGAATTCAAATTTCTAAATGATAAAATTATAAAATCAGTGTTTGGTTTTGGTATCCTCTTCTCTTTCAGACCGTAAATTACTTGGTATAAATAATCGAAAGTGTTACATTTTTTTTTGATTCTACAAAAGCTGTCAATGAAAAGTACCGGAACTGGTAGATACAATATTTGTCCAAATTTTACAAGCCCTGAATACTAACGAATCTACCACTTTCGATTAATTTATAGCAAATTCTAACAAGGTAATCTATTGAATGTGAAATATCTATAAAAATAGATGAAATTTTTAAATGATGCCAAGGCCTAAGAAAAACACATAAAATTAGCTATCATAATTGGGTGTCACTTTCACGACACCATTAAAAATTATTATTCCAAGTCAAAATATAACTTCAAACTGGTCTACTGTAAAATGCATTTTGTAGTTTCGATACTGTACGTTGTAGCAGTCGAAATATTAAGTAAGCAGTCTCCATTAGTTCTTTGCGACTAAAACTTTCAGTGGCGGTGCATGTCATAGATAGATGTATCGTTTACTACACAAATATGATTTAAAGTTTGTTCCATAGCATTTAAGTTATTTTGAAAAGAGTTTTTTTAATATAAATAATAGGATGAGGTCGACGATGTAGCATGCACACCTAAATAATGCCTATTCACTCTCGCTTTGAAAAGGTCCAAGTTATAGCGTTCGGGGAACAAGTCCGCAGGTAGGAAATTGCACTCTCTAGCTCGCCATATAAACGTGGAAGCGAAGCGCTCAGTGCGAACCCTGGGAATATCCACAACATAGGGGTGGAACCCCAGCCTACGTCTGGTCTCCCGATGATGGAAAGGGGAAGGCGGAGTCAAATTAAGCAATTCGTGATATATCCTGTACATTACCGATAAGCAGGCAACTTTACAGCGGTGTTCAAGGCCCTGCAGCTTGGCCTCTACTAATTCCGAATCACCCATAAGCCTCTTGGCACACTTGTCGATTATATCCAAGGTGGCTAGTTGGTATTTACCAGAGCCATCCCATAAGTGGCAGCAGTACTCCTTACACGACCAGACTTGTGCCTGGTACAGCTGAAGCAACTGACCCGGTGTGAAGTAACTTCTTTGTTTACATGTTGGACGTCTAATTATGATTCCTATTATATTATTAATACGAGCCTAAATTTAATTCAGCCGATGTCGTCTTGGTCGGATGCAAAATAGTGATGCAACGGAAGTGTCATAACGCAAACAGATGTCAAAAGTTAATTGTCAGCAGAAACCGAAGCGGAAGTGTAAATACTACAAAGGTCACTACGAAATAGTTCCAAAGGCTTGTGTTTGGTTTGGACACAACACAAAACTGCTAAGACCCACGCGCCCCATCGCCTAACAATAATGAAACCGTTATAAAAGTTGCGGAAGCAGAAACAGAAGTGAATGCGGAACTTCCGCAGTTGCGGAAGCAGAAGCAAAGGTCTGTGGAATCACTAATGCAATATACCAGTAGGCATAAATTCAACAAACAAATCGACAGTGTCTCGGCTTCCGTGTTCTTATCAGTCCCTTGGACTAACGTCAGGTGTAAACCAGTTGCGAGATAAATGGATCTTCGTGGGAACAATGCACACAATACTGTCCTTAGCTAGTAGGTCATCAATTATGAACAGTATTGTTTGCTGCTGAACCTGCATTCCTGTGCATTTTGATGTAGACTATGTATGAATCGACGAATCAGACACTAGATGAGGAGGTCTCGGGTTCGATTCCCGGTGGGAGCAATTTGGGAAACGAACTTTCTTAAATAAAAATAAACTTCGTGAATGGAAAACTTTAAATATCACTCGGAATGTTGCAATGTTACAAGGTTATGTCGTACATAAGTAATGTTTTCAAAGATATATGAGTAGACAAATAGATAGGTACGCTCTATTGTTCACACACAAAAAACAGGAACGGTACATAGACAGATTAGTATTAATGTGGGCAAACGGCCTTATCGCTGAAAGCCATCTCTTACGGGCAACCTTTAAAAAGCTGTTCTTGACATTCGTCTTCACAAAGCCACAAATTCATTTAAGGGGCTTGGGGCAATGTTATGCTTCTACAATAAGATTCCGGGTGATATTTAAAATTTTCCATTCAGGAGGTTTATTACTTTGTTTATTTATTAGTTTAAGTGGAATATAAATTACTCATTAGTTTGGTATTTGACTAGATTGCAATGTATATGTAATGTAATTTACTAGTGCTTATAAAGAAATGAAAAAAAAAAACACGTGGTTTAAAACTACAGTGAAATAAAAACTTTATTCTAGAAGTGACAATTATCCGTGGTAGTGACCCGTCTAGCTCTTGCAGGTATTCTCGATTTAAGAAGTTTGAAATAAATATCGTCGTGCGCCTGGAGGAAAGCGACACGCCTACTCATAACAGTTGCAGTGCCACTCAGAGTTTTAAATCGCAAAGGTCTGAGACATAAAGTCGACAAGTCCCATGTAATTCCACCTTTCAAAACCTGGAAACCTTATGCTTGGCGGCAAAAATAGGAAAGGTGACATGGAAGTATCCCTGAATGGACTCCTTCAAAAGGAGCTCGTCAGCTACTAGAAGGTCAAAGTACTTATCTTTCAGCATTTCACGTCCTGAGTTGTAGCTTGTATCGAATACATTGTATTAATGAGATACATTCATAAATACAGACTGTTTTTTAAATGGGACAGTTTCGGGATATCCGAAACCATAGAAGATAACGCACACCCACTCAACATAGCCCCGCACTAGGGAAAACCCTGTGTAGAAGATACAAGGTAACTGTCTTAGAAACTATAAAATCTTATTTCTTTTGTGAATACAATTTTGGCATAGTTACTTGTTTGGTCAAGCGTGAATTATCCATAAAAATCAATAAAATTGATCCAAATTTTTTTTTAAATAGTATATTGGGACGGTAGAAGTTGGCCAAATTTAATAAAAAAGAAATTTCATGCAATTTTATTGATTTTTATGGACAATTTACGCTTGAGCATAAAAATAACTATGTCAAAATTCGATTCACATAAAAAAAGATTTTATGGTTTCTAAGACAGTTTCCTTGTATCTTCTATGGTTTCGGATTTCTCTATATTGCCCCATTTAAAAAAAACACTCTGTATAAAGACTATAGACACACACAACGATAATTCGGAGGTTGTTCACTTTTGAATGCTGGGTAAGACCGTACGCCTTACAAAGTTAGAACACAAATTAACATTTGTTAACAGCAGTTAGACAAGAACAATATTATTCGTATAAAGGCGACGCAAAATCAATGCTCAGTCAAAAGACATAAGCATTTGCCCAATGGAAGAACCCGTTGCTTTTCAATTTTAATATAACGTTGGAAATGAAATTATTATTTCGAATCGAAACCAACGTTTTATAATAACACATTTATTTCAAGTATCAATTACAAAGATGTGCAATTATTCTATTGTTAGTAAAAATTAAAATTGAATTATACATCTAGACGCGTGTAACCCACAACAGCGTATATGTAGTATAGGGCCATTCATTCCCTATGACACTGAGAGCGGGGTTGGGGCTGGCCCGCACACGGCGCACCAGGAACGCGTGCCAGCAAAGATCCCTACTGCAGGGATGTACAGTATGCTCTGAAGAGTTACCTTGACCTCTCCCGAAAATCTTGCGAATCAACCATTTTTCAATCAACCTTTACAGGTGTCATGACCACGGCTAACCACGACAAGTATACGCGATTTAGATCCGAAAAAAGTCACATTTTTAACCGACTTCAAAAGAAGGAGGAGGTTCTCAATTCGGATGTATTTTTTTGTACGTACGTTACGCGACAACTCATTTGCGAACATTTTGCGGCATTTGCGAACCGATTGTGAGGATTTTTTTTTGTTGGAAAGAGGGTAGGTACCTCAGCATTGGACACATTTAAATGTGAAAAAATATTCCATCTCTAAGGGCGACAAATTAATGAATGAATCCGATTTTGCCACTTTCCGGTAACCGATTTCAATAAAACTTGGCAAATAGATGTAATTCCACGAGTTCTTGAGGTCGCTTTTTTGTACCCTGTACTGAAATTATACCTTCTAAGTTACGTACATTTGTGCCTGGTCAGTAGCAATAACTCTCGCTAAGGGTGATAGAAATGATTCTGACGATATCTGCGCGTCGAAGGTTCACAACCTTTGGAAAGTGTGTAAAGTATCCCAACACGCTTTTTTTACAGGAGACTGTGGCCAATAATGGTTTGTTGATGACAATGACATAACTGAACTTATAAAAGTGACTTGTCGACTTTACGTAATTTCGGACTACGCATTCGTATCGTGGACGTAAGCTATGGAGAGATGTGGAAAAATCCCGCGCTGTAAATTGCGTGGGCCTCGAGGCGCCATTGTCCATTCAAATACGTCACGGCTATCGAGAAATGTGACAATAACCTATGATTTGTATGTATTTGTAGCCTGCAATAGAAAATGCATCTAAGATCTTTATGCAGTGTTGTTACTGCAGCAACCGTTAGTTGCGCAGAGCGCGACGGGAAGTGAGCGTGCCTACAGCTTCGGTACCTATCTGGAAATATGGATGGTGCTATACGTGTACCTGTGGCGGCTCACCTAAGGCACTAGCTTTATAGACAACGGGCTGATCTGGGGTTAGGACCTGACTTAAATAGTCCCTGTGCGGGTTAGCTGGCACAGGTCGTAGTGCCCTTCCCGCATAACTAAGAGGTTGATAAGGCACTATAAACAGAACTTATGTAGAAAGATATGTGACTCTTCATGTAGTTGAAGTGGATTTTGCGAAATGCGAAAGATACAATGCAACTTTAGTCGTGGAAAATGCGAGGCAAATTGGAGACTTTAAGTCGGAATTAAAAAATAATGTAATTTACTCAATAAGATTTAAATGAACAATAAATTATTGAAAGTCGCTTTGCGCGATCCTTGCAAACCTCTTTAGCTTCGACCACATTTATATTTTTTTTCATACGAGCCCTCCTATTCTCACGACGCGCTTGCTTTTTAATACTACAAGTATGACTGAGCTTTTTTAAGGACATTCTCAAACTGATCGAGACATACACGTTGAGTTTAACTTTACCCACAAATACATTCGCTTGAGGTTTATCAGGATCGTAGAAAGTGGAGGTTCACGGTCTCTGCCTACCCCGGTGGGAGGCAGCTGTAATGGTATATACGTAAGAAGCAACAGGAAACTATAGTAATATTTTCAACAGGCAGATGATTTTGACATATCGTCGATCGCAAAATTGCACATTTGCATAACACATTACCGAAAACCAAACGCAAATTAGCGGGTGCTTTTAAGGGCACGTACAGGATGATTAAAAAGTTACTCATCATTTAAATTGTAGTGACAACGCTGGTACCCTCAGCAATTGTTATGACAGCTTCATCATCACCGACTTAAGTCCCGAGTTCACCCAATGTGTGTAGGTCACTCGTAATTTGTGCCATCCACTATAATCTTGCGCTAGTCTCACCTATCTCATGTTTTTTATAATCACTTAAAGGTTTGCCAAAACTGAAATCCGTCAGATTTGCTTGAGGAACATTAAGAACAAACTTGTCGATCGTTGCAGCCCGATTTGGGAGAGGTCACTTGACTGCGAAAATCTTCTGGTGATAATAAAATTACTCATGGAAAAGATTTCTGCGACTTTATTTACACTCGCACAGTGATTGTTAGTAACGTCTCAGGCAGAATAGAGAAAATGGGTTCCAAACCTAAAATCCTCTTCATCTATTGTATTTGAAAATACTTCAAATTTAAAGACATTTCACATACTATGCGTGCACCTTTACAGGTAAGCGATGATGGAGTATGATTCCCAGTATCTTTACAGCGATCTAGTCCATATAATGGCTGGAAGCAGGAGGCAGATTAATTCATCGCACGCGTCTCTCGCTATCGGACGATAACTTCAGCAGGCGCTGGTATAGCTACATTAGTAGTAAGGCATACTTTAAGGGCTTCGAATGAGAATTAATATCTGGTCATGGAAAAAAAGGTGTTTGAAAGTAATTAAGCCCATTGTCCCTTTTTGTGGTTCCGTCACTTAAGACTTCTCAATGGCATGTTTTTCTGTTGTTGAACTCTTATGTTACTGTATCAAATAGTGCTTACCCATGTTTAATGCTTCGGGATAAAAATGGGCAATAGCAAATTCTTCTAAAAGGCATTGTTGTGATAATTATAAGTATTACTGAAGTTCATCCTTATACCAGAGCAGAGAAAAGTTTGGCAGGCCCGAGGCGACGAGCATGAAACTATCGTAACGAGATCGGGATTTCGACAGTGAGCCCCAAATGCCCCAAACGCCTCACATGGGCCTGAGGACTATCATATACCACGCCATCTTTCCCCCATCATTTAGCGAAGCGATAACTGTATACTCCCTTTATGAGAAACTCCTTTTATCAAATGCTTTGAAATCATTGTGGCCGCCCTTTGGGGATGTTTCTGAGCTATAATTATAGTGTCGAGATAAGCAATGGGTAACTTTGAGCTAAATTTTGTGGTGGACACGTTTATTGTAATTTTTGAGATCTTGGGACACCAATAGGAGTTAATTTTGAGTTGAGTTGCGTCATTAGGTTGCTTCATGCAAAAATACTCCAACTACCAAAAACAATCTACAGAATGAACGTATTTCTCCGATGTAAAAGAGGAAACAAAATCTTAGTAAGTACAAAATTATCCAAAATCGTAACAAATTTCATAAAAGACAATAAACACAAAAGTTGTGCTTTACGTCGTACAGAAAGAACTTTTAATAAAATAGAAGTTAAATTTTGAACCCTCGTCTTGTTAAGTTAAGTTAGTAAGTTAAGTATTGATCCAATATATTTTTCTGCTTATATATTCTTCTGCTTACTGGCTCATTGACGTGACAAGTCAATGTACCAGTCACTGGAGCAGTTAGAATTAACTACCTAACTGGTCCAGTAGTAATTTTTATGTTCTAACGCTGAACATAAGACGGTTTATTTAACGGAAGGCCCAATGTGCGAAAATAATAATTGTTTTTGGGTCGGGTGTTCTAGATAACGCTCCTCTGATACCTATAGTACAACCTCTTTCATATGAGCGCAGATAAATACCTAATTATAAATAAAGTGTGACGTCACAACTATTGCCATCTCTTTCCATCGCCTAACAGCGTACCACATCCACCGCGATATCCATTCCCAAATCACTAAAGATCTCAATGCTCCAGGGAAGCGCCGAGGTCTGACTATGCCCCTAACTTTACACCGTTATCGGATATAACTAACTTAACTTACATAGGTGGCAAATTAATTAAGTTTTCGTGACATGCCAGAACCTTTTACCGAGTTTGTGGCGGATTTGTGTGAACATTTGACGTCAAGTTTAATTAAGGATATCTCCATGGGAATTCAGTTTGAAACTATCAATAGCAGAGCTTTACTATCAATGTATTTTCTATTTGCTCTACTGAAACAAATGATTTAATGTACATGATGCGAATGACTACTCAATAGTAAATAATTAATAAATTTAACCTAAATTTATTACATTAGTAGAGTTCTTTCCGAAAGAGTTCGTCCAGGGAAGTACTGCCACCTTACCTGTTTCTGCCGCCAAGCAGTAATGTGAGTAATAAAGTAAAAAATATATAAAAAAAATAAAGTAAAAAAGAAGGCTTGCTCAACACAAAACTCTTTTGACAAATAGTATTTATTTACAACCTGTGCACCCAAAATAAATACATAATAATATAGTAAAATCATTAAGAAATACAAATTCGACAGGATACGATGATATATCTACTAAAGCAATCAAATATTGTGCTGATGAACTTAATGAGCAGCTCACTTATCTAGTGAATCTTTCATTTAAAAATGGCAGATTTCCTGAATTGCTTAAAATATCTATTGTCAAGCCTCTACATAAAAAAGGTACGAAAACTGATATGGCCAATTACCGTCCTATAACATTAATTCCGGTGTTTTCTAATATTTTCGAAAAAGCTATGACAACAAGACTACTCAATTTTGCTTCCAAATATAACATAATAAGGCCAGAACAATTTGGATTCCAACAAAATAAAACCACTTCATTGGCAGTTTTTCATTTGATAGAAGAAATAGTGGAAAATGTAAATAAAGGAATACCAATATCTAGTATATTTTTTGACATGAGTCGCGCTTTTGATTACGTATCTCATGATTTGCTTCTTCAAAAGCTAGACAATCATGGAATTAGAGGATTAGCACTTGATTGGTTAGCCTCTTATCTATCTAACAGGAGTCAAGCGATAATTAAAAGTCTAGATAGAAAATTTCACGTGGTTTCGAATAAATCACTTTATCGTGTAAATGCATGCGGCGTGCCTCAAGGTAGCACACTTGGACCAGTATTATTTCTACTCTATATCAATGACTTGCCTGACGTAACCCAGCACAAATGCGTATTATTTGCAGATGATATATCTATAACGATACCATGTAAAGACAATGTAGTAAATTACGAATCTGATATAAATAACTCGGTTGTATTAGTGGTTAATTGGCTCAACAACAATAATTTGACAGTCAAATTTAATAAAACGAATTTAATTCAGTTCGGAACTGTCAGACACAATAAATTACAAATGAATATTAATTACAATGGTCATATTCTACAAGAAGTACAACAAAGAAAATTTTTAGGTGTAATTATTGACGATAAGTTCGAGTGGAAACTTCATATTCAGACAGTACTGAATAATCTTCATCGTTATGTTTATGTTTTGAGAAGGTTGCGAGACACATCCGCTGTGACTACGACTCTAGAGGCCTTTCATGGTTACGTTGCATCCTTACTTCGACACGGACTTGTGACTTGGGGAAATTCAACAGAAGTAAGTAAATTATTTACAGCACAAAAAATGCGTACGGGCAATGTGTGGTTTAGGACCCCGACAATCTTGTAGACCGTTATTTAAGTATCTTCACATCTTGCCGCTGCCTTGTATGTACATCTTTGAAGTATCGTAATAATAATAAAAATAATAAACTTTTTAAAAAAACGCGAGACATTCACAATATAAATGTAAGGGCTCCAGACAGATTAGTTTGTAATAGTTATACTAAACTAAGTTACTACCAGAAACAGTGCGGGGCCATGTGTGTGAGGATATATAATGCTTTACCCTCTGATATAAAAATGATAAATAATAATCTTCTATTTAAACGTCAGCTGATGTTATGGCTAAGAGAAAATAAAATCTACTCAATTAATGACTTCTTTATATATAATTCTCAATAAATTTGACCACTTAACTTATTTGATAAGAAATGTATTTATATTTTTTGACATCTTCATGACATGGCAATAGCTTATTATTATAATATATTTTCTTTATGCATGATAGGACTTGCTTTAGAATTGTTTAGCTGCCAATATGTTGACATTCATAGATTTGCATGCCGATAGCGGTAAAATATGAGTACTGTGTCATTATGCATACTTGCACCACCTATTCTAAACCATATTTTAACCAAATAAATTTCATTCATTCATTCATAATTAATACGTTCCGGTTTTTAAGGGTAAGGGTGCTGGTGAAATTACAGCCACATAGGACTTTTCAACTTACGTCTCAGGGCGCAGTCGCAGTGCCCCTCAGATCTGTGTGATTTAAAGCTTTGAGCAGCACTGCGTTTGTTATGGACAGGCGTTGTCACTTACCCCCAGGCGCATGACTTGTTTGCCCCGTCATATGGTATCATAAAAAAAAATCTAAGAAACGACGTGCATTATATGTAACATAATACTCCAATTAACTATATGTATGACTAATAAATAATATATAATTTCGTAATAAATTACGCGCGTGAATAAATAATATGTACACGAGTTTACGACTAATAAATAATAAATTGCTTTCTAATAATAGACAAGTGCTTTAGGTTGAATTTAGGCTATAAATGTGGAGAACTGCTAACAGTTTTCTTTCTTTTTCTTAAAACAAAAAATACGTGTGTAGTTTGGTATGTAAAAAATTGCTGAATTTACTTATCTATTTGTTATTTTTTAATGCACTTTGTATGGTACGCAAGAACTTCCGTATATGATATTTTATAGCATTTAAATAAGATACGCGTAATGTTCATATTACTGCTTGGAGGCTGAAATAGGTAAGGTGGTAGTACTTACCTGGAAGATCTCTTTCACAAGGAGCTCTATTGCTACCGCGTTGGCAAATTGTAGACGTTCTGACTAAAACTGAACCATACGCTACTTCAGTAGAATGCTTCACAGTATGTTTTAAAAAGCGTGATTTTTATTTTAATTTTGAAATTTGGTTTGTTAACTTTTAATGTCTTCTTGACTACGACCTTAAATGTACTCCGTAAAAAAAATTGGATATAACTTAATTTCACTTCTGATATTAGTTTATCTAAAGGCGCCAAGTTTACATTGCCGTCACGGAATAAAGTTAAAATGCAAGCAACTTAACTAAGTTCCGATGACATGGCCCATGACAAAACGAATTTGCCTCGGCTGTGAAGAGATGAATTCTATTAAGGTTGCGTCAACTGATATTAGATGATGCCTGACATGTGCAAGGGTATGAAAAATTTTCACATAAATTGGGAAAAAACGAACAGTTAAGAATGAAACTGATAATGCATGCATTTATATGATCTTGAATATTTTGAAACACATACACCGGCACATTTAGCGGTGAAATGCTGAAAATAATAAAAAAAGTTGATTGTAATTTTTTTATTCATTTGCATTGACTTACAATTATATGGACGTCGGGTCCGCGCTAAAAAGTGTCCGAACTTATAGGGCGTTATCATCGTATACAGAGCGTCATTCACGCTTTAGTCTTCGTTTGTTCGACTGACAGCGAAGCAAGCAAAATTAGACAGTATTGCGATGACATTACAATTTAAATTCAACATTTTAGCTTTTTCATATTCCTTTACATGTCACTACGTTTAAATAGGTTGACTTGGGACATTTTTTTCGTGGTTTTTGCATTAGACCCGTCGTCCATTTATTTGTAAGTCAATGTTCATTTGTTTTAATTCCCTACTAATAGAGATTTGTCGAATGGTTTGAGGTTCATATGCGTTCTTGAAAATTTTGTAAACATTAAACGAAAAATATTTTTTTTACTAAATTCTGATTTAACGCTTTGTCACAAGATCTCAAAAAAAAAGATTTTATTTAATTTCGGCTTTTTTACGCAAAGTTTGAGTAAGATTTTTTTAACAATATTAAGTGACGGCACGAACAAGTCGTGCGCCGGATGGTAAACTACACGTCCATACCAGGTGCAGTGCCACTCAGAGCTTTAAATCGCAAAGATCTGAGGGGCACTGCCACTGCGCCCGTCACACTGAGACATAAGTTGACAAGTCTCATGTGCCTGTAATTTCACCAACATTGGCATTGTAATTTCAGCAGATTGACTAAGTGGTTGTTAAAAGACGTAATTTTAATAAATACTTTAAGTCCAATTTTTATTTATTTAGCTAAATTCGGAAACCTCGGAACTTCGTGTTGTGGACATCTTATTTTTCTCTTCAAGCGTAATGTCCGGCAATTAAAGCTTAAAAGAAGTTTCTAGACCCTTCTTTAGTAACAAAATAAAGGTATAATCAAAGGATTGTCACATAGTTATTTCCAGTAATTCTGTTTATAGTGCCTACTCAAAAGTTCACATTAATAGAGATATACGACGATACGTTACTAGTTTTAATCCTCACGCTTTCGTTTCGTTAAATGTGATGGTATGTAGGTATACTTCTTTATCCTCGGCTAGCTTAATTACTTGTTTAGGTACTTTTTGTAAAGATAGCCTTCGTCGAGATGACACAATATCTGTAAAAACATTATTATCATTATAATAAAAATGAAAGTAAGTTACTTTGCTATTCCGCGAACTCAATGAAAGTTAAATAAAAACAATACTTTTTCTACTCTCTCTAGTGGACTCATGGTACCACGATTTCGTTTAACCAAGGTAAACAACTCTTTTATGGGGAACTGTATACGTTTTTACAATAAGATTCCGGAGCATATATTAAGTTTAAAAACTACATTAAAAATATTTTGATCGAAAAATCATATTACAAAATTGAAGACTACGGGTTAGATAAAGATGTATGGAAAGACGACATGGCTCCAGAATCCACACAAATTTGATTCAAAGTGTATTCCATAGCATTTAAGTTTATTTGAAAAGAGCAATCCCTAGAGTTTCATGCTCGTTCTTCTCAGGGAGGTCAGCGTAGTGAACGAGCAGTAGCTTATATGTGACGATTTCAAGTGTAAATTTATTTTACCTATGGAATAAATAATCTTTGACTTTGACTTTGAATAACTGAATGAAACAATATTCAACAAAGGCGCAGGTATTTTGCACGATTTAACATGTGCTGGGTTCTCAACTTCCATTTTTAGTCATGTGGATTTCTGCACAGTAACGACTGAATTGGTGGCCGAAGATGAGCAAAAGCAGCGACGGGCGCCCTGTTGCAAAGTGAGTCGACGATAGTAGATAGTGTACCTAACGCGTCGTGGGGCGTCAATGGATGCGGCTCGCACGGGACCGTGATGGATGGCACAAACTTCGAGAGGCCTATACCCACAGTGGGTGAAATCAAGCTGTGGATGATGGTGGTGATGATGAACGCCTGAATATAGATTCAGGCGTTCATCATCCGAAAAACTAGTGTCATTTCCAATTGTTTATAGAAACAATTGAAAATGACACTAGTTTTTCGGATCTCAATAGCATATATTTCCTCTATTTTCTTCAAATGAACCAACGTTCATCACGATTATCGAACATCATCGAATCATACACAGGTATCATGGACACAGCGGACAGCGATGGTAAAGTCATTACCCAGTTTTATTTATATAATTTTTATTTATATATCGTGTCCTGTCCAACGCCATTTTTGCTGTTTTATTATGTATGTGACTTTTTCAGTCTTTGATTTGATTTTCAATATGGTTAGTTTTATTTTATCTTTCAATTTTATGTTGAGCACACTTCTTTCCAGACTATGCTGACAAACATCAAATTTAGTTTTTTAGTATCTGGCATCCATATGTGGTCACCGGTACAATCGAGCAGCTCTACTTCTACTAAAATTACTATTGTCCTTATCGTCGTCGCCATCAACCTATTGTACGTCCCGATGCTGGGCACGGGTGTCTTCTTAGGAGAGTTTGAGGACATCGCACGTTTCCAAACGTTGTGAACCTTCTTCCACGTGTATGTTTACCATTACCGAACGATATTGCTACTAAATATTTAAAAAAGTGAGAAGAACTTCGCCGCCTCCGACACATTTGCCCAGCACCAGGGAAACCCTGTATCGCGGGTACCATAGAGATACACATAGACAACCATGAGAAAAATAAACGAAGGCCTTACAAATATTACTCCCGGCCCGAGGATCGAACCCGGGACCTCTGCGTGGCAGAGCAGCATGGTAACCGTTCGGCCACGGAGACAATGAAATTAAGTAAGTTATGCCTTGGAATGTTCTAGACGCTACTAGAAGCAAATTCTGTCCCTACACTCTAAAGAACTGCAATGTCGGAACGTTTACGTCGTACACCTGGTGATAAACGACACGCTTGTCCATAGCAGTTGCAGTACCATTCAGAGCTTTAAATCGCATCTGCAGAGCACTGCCACTGCGCTCGTTACACAGAGACATAAATTGACAGGTCCCATGTGTATTACTACGTTCCGGTTTTGAAGGGTACGGGCGCTGGTGAAATAACACGCACTTGGGCCTTGTCAACTTACGTCTCAGGGTGACGGTCGCTGTGGCAGAGCGCCTTGGTCTTTGCGATTTAAAGCTCTGAGTGGAACTGCAACTGTTATGGAGGCATGTTGCTTACCACCAGAAGCCCGACTAATTCATCCCGTCTTGGTATTGTAAAAAAAAGAAAAAAAAGAAAAAGATTATGTCTCTATACTCTAAAGAACTAATACAAATATCAGTGATATTATTCAAATTCAAACACTGCGAAGACGTGCAGTCGTTTTAGCAGTAATATAGTCGATTATGAAATGCGTATTCCGTGTTGGCTGAGCCAGAGGGTTGTTTGCCCGCATATTCCTTGTTTGCCTCGCCGAGGGCGGGTCTACTATTGCCTGCAATATGTCACAACTCACTCTGGCTCCAATGATCAATACTGTCGGCCTATTACAGTTTCGAATATATAATGAAATATGGAGTATTATGTAATTTGGTTATTTAGACAATCGTTCTAAATTATCAAAATATTGATTTTCTTTCATAATTATCATGATAATTATTCGACATAATTACATCCGATAAGACGGCGATTCAAGGATAATTATTATATTATAGGTAATTCTCATTGTGATGAATCCTACTGGTTTAAAATGCGACTAGATTAATTGTTGCGTATTATGTTGCATATGGCACTGTTAATATAACAGTGTATTAACTCAAAAAGTGCATTTTCTCAGAATCGATGAAAAACCAATTTTAATGAACTTCCCGTGAAAGATCATTAAAATTCATGTATAGGTTGTAGAATAGAATAAGCTTTATTGCTCACAAAATACTAAACAGTGACAATACAAAAGTTTATTACAGACACAAACAATTTTGTACTTGCCAAGTACATTTAAAAATAAAATGGAAAAATATTCACATTTTTGATTATGGACTGTTTTGGCCAGAATTAGATCACATAAAGTGTAACTCATTATGACTTAAGTAGATATCTTTTAATTATTTCTAACAATATTCTAAAGACGGTTTTATTGATGTGAATCATATTTCACGTTCAGTAATGATATTATAATATTTAATTTAACATATTTTGAGTTACAACACTAATGTAAGTAAATAAAAAAAAAAAATCGTTTATTACTTTGCTTGTTTCAAATTTTTAAGTTTTTACCTACACTCTGTACGTGATGTAATTTTTATATATTCTTTATTGCACTAAATAAATACAACAGAAATATTAATTGAACAGAAGGTGAGCAAAGGTGGACTTATCTCTAAGAGCTTTCTTCCGGCCAACCCAAGGCAACGAGAAGTAAGGTTATTACTTTAATTACGAATTTACGTGTTTACTAATAAGTAAATACTGAAATACGTTTGCCAAGGGATGTGGACCGTTTTGTACGTGCAAATTTGAAACAAGCATAAATAAACAATTTGTACAAGTCATGGCGAAATTTCATCATACGCACTGCTATTACAATAGTGTTGTAACTCAAAATATGTGAAATTGAAGATTATAATTCGCACTGTTAATACAATAGTGTATTAACTCAAAAAGAGGACTTTTTCAGAATCGATGAAAAACGAATTACTCACTTCCCGTGAAAAAATTATTAAAATTTATATGTTATACTTTATTATAGACACATAAATAATTTCTCAAATGTATTTTTATAATAAAATGGAAAAAGTAATTTTATGTTTTTTAATTAGGATTATTTTGGCCAGAACTAGCTCACATAAAGTGTGTCTCTTTTTGAGTTAAGTAGATATTTTTTGATTGTTCCTTACAATATTCTAACAACGGTTTTTTTGACGTGTAGAGAATCAAATTTTACGTTCAGTAATGATATAATATTAAATTTCACATATTTTGAGTTACAACACTATTGTAATAGCAGTGCGATATAATTGCAAAACGTAAAATTTCCCTACACGTCAAAAAAACCGTCTTTAGAATATTGCAATAAACAATTGAAATATATTTACTTAACTCAAAATGAGACAAACTCTATGCGAGCTAGTTCTGACCAAAACAGTCTTTACTCAAAAATATGAAATATTTTTCCCTTTTTTATTTCTTAATTCACATATATTTGGCAAGTGGGAAATAGATTAGACGGCTGTAATAAACTTTAACCGATACATCAATTTTAATGATCTTTCACGGGAAGTGACTAAATCGTCTTTCTTCCATTCTGAAAAAATACACTATTTGAGTTAATATACTATTGTATCAAAAGTGCGTTATATGAAAAATTTTGAATTTCTATCTGTGGCTAAAAGATAATTGAGACCGAAGGTTAAGACGTCAAGTCTATCAGAGTCACCATACTTATTAACGCGCAACTGACTTAAGAAGGTCAGAAACAGTTTTATGTGCACGCAATAAGAGCGAAAATGACGTGCTTCGTTTCGTTTACCGTCTTTCGTTTACTGTGTACCGTCTAGGCTCTCGAGTATCTCTCAGAGAAAAGTTTAAGGAGACTGGTATCATGACTGTGGCATCACAGTACATTTACTCAAATATTTTATATGCCCGTAAAAATATACATAATTTCAATAAGAAAGAAGCTATCCATAATATTAACCTTAGAGCTAAGTCCAAACTCATGGTACCACGATTTCATTTAACCAAGGTAAACAACTCTTTTATGGGGAACTGTATACGTTTTTACAATAAGATTCCGGAGCATATATTAAGTTTATCATTTCCTAAGTTTAAAAACTACATTAAAAATATTTTGATCGAAAAATCATATTACAAAATTGAAGACTACGTGTTAGATAAAGATGTATGGAAAGACGACATGGCTCCAGAATCCACACAAATTTGATTCAAAGTGTATTCCATAGTATTTAAGTTTATTTGAAAAGAGCAATCCCTAGAGTTTCTTGCTCGTTCTTCTCAGGGAGGTCAGCGTAGTGAACGAGCAGTAGCTTAAATGTGACGATTTCAAGTGTAAATTTATTTTACCTATGGAATAAATAATCCTTGACTTTGACTTTGTTTCCGCTCGGATCGTCAATTCAAAATCACATGGATGTAAAGGCTTTTTCTGGCTGGCTTAGTGCAATTGCGTATAGACTAGTGTCTGGTTTTAATGATACCAAGTGACGGGACGAAAGAGTCGTGGGCCTGGTGGTAAGCGACACGCCCGTCCGCAACAGTTGCAGTGCTACACAGATCTTTAAAACACAAAGATCTGAGGGGCACTGTAACTGCGCCCGTCACGCTGAGACATAAGTTGACTAGTCACTTGTGCCTGTGATTTCACCAGCGCCCTTCAAAACCGGAACGCAGTAATGCTCGCATTACTGCTTGGCGGCAGAAATAGGTAAGATGGCAGTACTTCCCTGGACGAAATCTTTCACAAGGAGCTCTAGGTACTTCTATTAAAACGTAGTGACTACCTATGGGAAAAATATTGAATTGCACAATTTTCCAAAACCTCACACAAAGGATCTGTAGTAAGCGTATAGAGAAATTCGTAAAATCATCTGACTCGTAGCTTAGTTGGAAAGAGCGGCAGTCACGGTGAGGCAACTTATTCTTAATTATTATTGTATTGTTTCGGATAATTCCTACTTATTCTAAGGCTTGTAACAGAGTCCAGGGGGGGCCGTGACAAAGGGGCTCGTGTCGACAGTGAAGGAAAAAACGCTTAGTAAAGTTTAAGTTTAAAGTACAGAAGGGCGTAACGGGAGGTCCGGTAGGTGCTCGTACACAACCCGATCGCAGTCAATAGTTCAATGTGGTCCAGTAGGAGCCGTACACACATTGAATTTAGAATTAACAAATAGATACTTTGCTCATCTACTTATGGTGCCGAGGGAAAATCTTAACATCGCGTTTTAGGAAATAGCCTCAAAGTGGTCAATGCCATCTAGCGGCGTCGCGTGGAACTAACGCTCCGTTACAGGCTTAAGATTTCAATGTGACAATTGAAGTAACTGATTAGCTCTACAACAGATTTTTGGAGCAGTAGAGCACCTTGTGAAAGAGTTCGTCCCGGGAAGTCCTGCAACCTTACCTATTTCTGCCGCCAAGCAGTAATTAAAGCATTACTGCGTTCCAGTTGAAGGGTGTGTGTGTGTGTGTAGGTGAAATTCCATGCACATGGGATTTTTCAACTCCTACTACCGCTCTTGTAGTTTATCAATAAAAAGTTCTCGGAATACTTTATAACACACTGCAAGAGTAGGTATTACAGCTTAATACACTACGATACGCCCCAACTTGAAGTAGTCAGCCAGAGCAAACAAAATGTGTTCCCGCATCCCGTATTTGCGAAGAGAGCTGTCAGTACACGCATTCACGTCACGACTCAATTATTCAACTTCACTGAAGGCTTTATGTCCTTGCTTTGACTCATGAAATATTGTGAGAGATGGAGTCTTTTCTTGTGTTTTTTAGGTTTCAACCTAAGAAACTTTATGGTCACACTGAATTACGCATGGGTTATTTGAGATTTAAATTCGACGATATACCAGTAAAAACGGTCCTTAATATTAAAGTGTTTCGCACAATTGACGGCGAAATCGAACCATAATAGTACATACAGCCGAACGTGTAACCTCCTCTTTTTATTTAAAGTCGGTTAAAAATAGTTTCATTCTCTATTGAGCACTATTGTGCTTTATTGTTAAATTTTTATTCAAAATGTGATATTTGTAAAATGATTCTTACTTCTTTACCATGTAAAATAATATTTTTAAATTGTTATTATAATTACATTAAAGGGCACTTATCCGGATTCTTCAGAATAGGTTTGTAAATTTTAGCAAATGTTTGTATAACACCAATTTAACCCTTAAAAAACTTTATAATACACCAATCAACGACATTTTTATAGTAGGTTATTCACCCTAATTACAATTACTATACAGCATTTACTAAACGCCCAAAAATGTTCTTCGGCAATGTCGCCCGACCCGTAGCGGCTTCCTAAGCCCGTACAAAATACCACATAAGCTGAGCAGCTGTCTTTTTCACATTAATGAAAATTGTCTATCTTTGGTCTCGTTTCTTGGCGTCCAAAATGGAGGAATTTCAAGCCGTAAAGTACCAATTATGAGAGACTTACAAAAATTAGCAACGCGCAGGTGCAAGCGAGAAAGGTGTACGATTGACAGTCGCGTCTCGGTAGGTTATAATGAGTCCAAAATTAAACGGGTACAATATGAAAGATTTTATAGATAGCAGGATTATAACGTTTCATTACCATCATCAAAGATGGGAAGCGGGGTAAAACCCAATGAACCCGACCGGATTTTAACCGGGTTTTTATTCAAACTGGCCGGGTTTTCACCCATTTCTGCCCAAAATAGTCGGAATAATAGGTCGGAAACAATTATACGCGTAAAATAACACGAATTTTGGTATAATACCATACTTATGAGAAAAATTCGATGGTAAAAATCTTTTTAAAACGATAAAAGAAGAACTCGGTCCACATAAATTTGTTAGAATTAGAAAATTAAAAGAAAAGGTCATAACACCGGGACAGTTGCTTCAGCTGTATCAAGCACAAGTCCGGTCGTGTATGGAGTACTGCTGCCACCTTTGGGATGTCTCTGCAACATACCAACTGATCTGTGCCAAGAGGCTTATAGGTGACTCGGAATTAGTAGAGGCGAAGCTGCAGAGCCTTGAGCATCGCCGTAAAGTTGCCTGCTTATCGGTATTCTACAGGATATATCACGACTCAGAATTACACGACTTAATTCCGCCTTCCCCTTTCCATCATCAGGGGACTAGACGTATGTTGTGGATATTACAAAGCGTTACGCTTCCACATTTATATGGCGAACGGCTATGAAGTGGAATTCCCTGCCTGGAGACTTGTTTCCTAAACTTTATAACTTGGACCTTTTTAAGGCGATAGTGAATAGGTAATATTTAGGTGAACATGCTCCATCGTCGACCTCATCGTTACTTTCCATCAGGTGGGATGGAGGTCAAATGCGCACTTACATTTGCATAACAAAAGAAAAATGAATAATACAATGATATAAAAAAGGTACAAATATTAAAAACCACTCACTACTAGTCGTACAAACTACAAAGTTCAGGCACTTACCCTAAGAGGGTTCGACATACGTATATGTATATATCCAATGTTTTAAAAACAGTTAAACTGCGTGAACTTGAGTTTTACATGATGATTTATAAACACGTCCTCTCGCTTCGAGAATTTTTAATGGGAGTGATGACGGTACGAACCAACTTATAAATAGTGGAAGGAAAAGGCCATTAAGGCCAGGAACCAGTAAACAGGGTGATTAAAAAACGGGATGACGATGAAGGAGGTCAACATCGTCACAACTTCACACAATACCCACCTTGCAATTATGTGGACTCTTACTTACTACTAGGGATGCACATTACGATTCGATTGTAACAATTTTTGTATCGATTCATTTCTATGCGACTTTCACGCGAAGCGATTCAATAGTAAGGCAAAATGTGGAAGCAAACAATAAACATATTGTAATAATATCATTCACATTTGAACGATCTATTTCGGGTGTTAATTGTAATAATAGAACAAACAACATGAGTGTCACTGACGGTTTATTTGTGATATGGGACTTGTCAATGTCCCCAAGGTGACGGGTACAGTAGCAATAATGGCCCTAAGATGTTTTCGATCTAAAGCACTCAGTGGCACTGCAACTGTTATGCATTGACTATCACTTATCACCAGGTGCATGACTTATTCGTCCTCCCGTCACTTGATATTATAAAAAAATGCGTTTGTATGACATAAACCTTCACGACGAACACAGGTCTTTCTACTCAATGATTTTTTTTCCTTTTTAGAAACAAACAATTAACATTAACTACATCAACATCATATTATAACCCTTACGTCTAGAATGCTGCATTTCCTGGGCATCATCTAAATAGACTTCATATACATCCTTTACCACTTGTAAAGGTAAAAGCACATCAATCTTGAGATTTTGCTCTTTGGACTTTTCTTATAGAGTTCAATTAAAATCTAGTGTCAACCTATATAAATAATAGTATGTAACATAGCAATGATTTACTCCAGTGGCATGTTTCTCTATGCGCAATAAATCTGAGAAACTGACTGTAAAACATTTTTGAGATGGGGAAGATTTGCAGTCCATTGAGCGCGTTGAAGCGCCCACGTTGACAGGACAATCGTGGATTTGCCCGATGCGCCGAATTTACTGCGCAGATAAAACGCATTCCGCCGAAGGCTCGCATTCAGTCATGATAAACGTTGCTTTTGTAAGTGATTTCGATTGCCTTGGAGAATATACATTTTTAAGTATTGCGATTGGGCAACGAATGGACGGGTAAGTTTTGAATACGATCGTAGTTGAATTAGTGTTTTTAACTATAAAGCCGGGTACTCATGAGCGAGCTATAACTGTAACGTGACAGATACAGTAACGAGGTTTTAGTGTGTAGTGTGTAAGCTCGCGAACAACGTACACACTATGATTTTTGGTTACATAACATGCAATGGTTACAGTTACAGCTAGTGAGTACCCGGCTTTACATGACGGGAGACGTCTCGGAGGGGCAAAACCAAAATCCAAAGAAATCCAAAATCCGCAAATTCATACTCATTTATTCTCAGACCAATTAGTCCATATTATTGGTAACAATCTCATGAGCTAAGTTAGTAGAAACAAGGAGAAGAATTATAATAAATTCAATTAAATTATGTTATTATATTATGTATATAAGACAGCCAAGTCCAGTCTTCCTGCTATCATCCTCAGGATACCATCGGTGCTCCCACGCAATTGCAACATCTGTGATGCAATTTTTTTGCGTAAAAATCATTTACACACGCATCCATGTTAGAGGCGCTGCAAAAGCGAGGAAGCCTCACCTAAGCCCTAAAGACTTACGGAGAAACCGTCTTCCATAATTGCGTCTTCCAAAATTCAATGTTCGCCGGTGGATTTTCCGCCTGCGTACACTCTGCACAATTGGCTAACCTGTCATGCCAGGAGCGCCAACATTGCAACAACAGGTGTTGGTTGTCCTTTTAATAATTGCATAGAAGTGACCACTACATTTATCCAACGAATTATTATTAACGACATCTATTTGTTAGGTGGTGCTGAAGTTTGCAAATCAGTGTATCAATAACTGCCAAAACGAATTTATACATTAAAAGCGCAGTTTGCAGTTTGTTTCGTGAAGGTCATTGTAATGTTACTCCAAAAGTGGATCAGAAAATAAATTCTTTCACAGTCATCTTCCTCGTTACGTCATTTGAGGATTACAGTTGGACATTTTTCTATGACAGAGGTGTGCCCGATCGGCTATGACACATCAACGTTCCCCAGTTGCGCAATCTTACACAAGCAATTCACCTTTAATTTTTTAAGCGAAAATTTTTTGGTAAATATTAGAATACGTCTTTGATTCAGTTTGCATGTTCTTAGTGTAACATAATACCAGAGTATCGGAATTCATTCCGGGGCACTAACCGGAACACCCAGGCCAACCAAATCAGAAAAGTTCTCAAATTGATCCCAGCAGGAATCAAATCCGGAACCCAGCGCCCAGAGCACACAACTTTAATTTAATGTATTAAGACAAGTCTTTAGGAAAAAGGCCCGACGCGGGGTCGCGATGGTCAGTCATTTGTCACAAAAAAATTATGACGTAAATAGGTAAGGTTTCGGGTAGCCATCAACTGAAATTTGGTCCTATTATTATTGTGGTGGCTTCATTCCGGGCTTGTGTAGTCCGTCACCACAGCGCTCAGCAATTCATTTATAGTGAGCATATCTTATTACAATTCGGAGCCAAGGTCAACAGTATAAAAGAAGTGAAGGATTCTCCTGGATCGATTGTTTTGATCACTTCTGGTTGACGCAACAAGCAGCAAAATCAAAGAATCATTTATTCCATAGGTTAAATAAATTTACACTTAAAAATGTCACATTTAAGGTCGTTCACCAAGCTGACTTCCCTGAGAAGAACGAGCAAGAAACTCTAGGGATTGCTCTTTTCAAATAAACTTAAATGCTATGGAATAAACTTCTCAATCAAATCTGTGTGGATTCTGGAGCCACGGTGTCTTTCCATACATCTTATCTAACTCGTAGTCTTCAATTTTGTAACAAGACTTTTCAATCAAAATATTTTGAAAGTAGTTTTAAAACTTAGGAAATGATTATCTTAATAATAGGGGTTAAAGTATGAAATTGCCGATTTGTACTGAAAATCTAAATTGTTTATGTTTTAAATTTTTAACAAATTTATTTAATCAAAATAGTTGCCATTATTATCTATACATTGCTGCCATCTAATGGGAAGGTTATTAATGCCTTTGCGATAGAACTCCGACGATCTAGACTGCACAAACTGTGTGAAAGCATTTTGTACTGCCTCCTGGGAAGAAAATTTCTTGTCACGTAGATAATTGTCCAAATCACGAAAAAAATGGTAGTCCGTTGGAGCAAGGTCTGGTGAATACGGAGGATGACGAATGGTTTCTAACTGCAGTACCTGAAGGGTCAAAATGGTTTCTCGTGCTGTGTGAGGTCGCGCGTTGTCGTGGAGCAATAATGGTGAAGATCGATTCATGAGTCGGGGCTGTTTTACTGCTAGTTTTGTCAACATGGTTCGGAGTTCGGCACAATAGACATCTGCCGTTATTGCTTGACCAGATCGGAGAAAACTACAGTGAATAACACCATGCTGAGACCACCAAACAGTTACCATTACCTTTTTATTGGTAAGTTTTGCTTTAGGACACTGTTGTGGCATTTGACCTGGGGTCAGCCATTTCATTTTTCTTTTCCGGTTATCATAAAGAATCCACTTTTCATCACATGTTACAATTCGATCCAATATTCCTTCATTTCTGTACCGGTTCAACAAGGCAACACAAGTTTCAACACGCGTTTCTTTCTGCAGATCAGTCAAATCATGAGGCACCCATTTTTCGTATTTTTTTATTTTATTGATTTGACGCAAGTGAGTCAATATTGTGGGTAAGGTAACGTTAAACCATGCCGCTAATTCCTGGGTAGTTTGACTAGGATCGGCTTCCACTATATCTCTTAATTCATCGTTATTCACCTGTGTGGGCGGTCTTCCTCGTGACTCGTTCTTTAAGTCGAAATTTCCATCACGAAAGCGTTTAAACCAAAATCGCACGGTGCGTTCATTAGTAGACCCCTCTCCAAACGCAGCATTGATATTGCGGGCTGTTTCTGCCGCGTTAGTTCCGCGTCGGAACTCGTATTCAAAAATCACTCGAATTTTCGCAGTATCCATCTTTCTTGTCTAAATTGAATAACAAAAACAATTGAAAGTCGATATTCAAATGTTTCAAATTAAAAAAAAAAATCACAGAAACCATTTGAAAAAAGTTTCATTCGAAAACCTCAAACCATGAAGATTCTATGAAAATTCAAAGAACCTATTGCAATAAAACGGCAATTTCATACTTTAACCCCTAATATATGCTCCGGAATTTTATTGTAAAAGCGTATACAGTTCCCCATAAAAGAGTCGTTTACCTTGCTTAAACGAAATCGTGGTACCATGAGTTTGGAGTTAGCTGAGAAGATGTACAGGATTCTCATCCGTTTTTTGGTAGAATCTACAGTCTCTGTTCTATCTCAGCTTGAGGTTGGATGTGTGCTTAATTAAACCACAATGTCCCGTTAGAGCTCTCATGTTATTCTGATACCCAGTGACAAACCAGCACTGGCGTAAAATTTGGTCTTTAATGCGAACACTTATTAATGCCGCGTATACCATACAGAATCCGCATAAAAGTAAAAGGTCCGTGTAAAGATTTATTTGAGCATAAAACACGCAAGCTTTACACTAAAACACGATCAATTTGCCATAGCTCAGTATTCTGTAGCTTATTCGGCGGTTGAAAACGTAAGCCCTCGATTATTTATGTGGCTGTGGCGAGCCCTGGTTGTCACTGCGTAAAGCGGCGTAATCGCTCGCGGCGGTCTGACTGCCTGAGTGAATTTTTCCATTCGGAAAATGGCCCAAGGAATTAGGTTACGAGGTTTCATATTTCAAAAGGGCGTTGTTCTACGACAAAAGTGAGAATCTTTGTTATGATGGATGCAAATCAAGTTTTAAATGTGTATCAACGGACAACGACTCGTCTTTCATTACACCATCATAATCTTACCTATTTCTACCGCCAAGCGTAATGCTCACCTTATTGTACTCCGGTTTTGAAAGGTAAGGGTACTGGTGAAAGAAGACTTGTCAACTTATGTGCAACTTAATGCAGTGGCAGTGCCCCTCAGGTCTTTGCGATTTAAAGCTCCGAGTAGCATTGCAACTATTATGGATAGGCGTGTCGCTTACCACCAGGAGGACGACTTGTTCGTCCCGTCGCCGTTGCTAGGTGTCATAAAATACGTGTGGATACGGAATCTCCTTTCTCCTCTAAGGAGAGGCTTTAATCCGGCCCAATAATCCAATGTAGTTTTTTTATGCACTGTCACTTGTTTTTTGTTTGTATCTTGTTTTTTGGTATGGAGTGTTAGACCTTGACCCCAGCAATATGCTAGAAACTGAAGTAATTTGAGATGTGGCTGTACAGACATATGCTTGGGATATTTTGGTACAAAAGGTCACCAATGTTGAGGTTCTTCGTCGAATGGGAAAAAGTTGGATATACACAGAACGGCAAAAAAAAAGGAAGCTGCAGTATTTTGGCTACGCAAAAAGACACGACGAGTCTTGTTAGAGAGACGGTTACAAACATTGTAGTTAGAAACGAAAAATTGAAACTTGTAGATAGATTAGATATATAAGGGGCAATGGATACCGGACTCTTCAACTAATAATGCGGGGGGAAATCCAAGATAGCGTGGATGACGAATCTGAGATTGGTTCCACCTTAGCACACGTTCCGTCTTTCGTGCAACAGCTTCAAAAATGAGAATAGCCATGATGGTCGCCAACGTTCGTAGAGAAGCGGCATACTAAAAAGAAGTAGTAATAAGTGTTGGCAACAAAAAATTGTCATAAATTGTTATGTTAAATGGTCCAGATCAATAAGGCCGCTGGTTCAAATCCGGCTCGAAGGACCAATGTTGGGAGCGTGGACTGTAGTTGCTGATGAATTTAAACAAGCTGTTTGGTACTGCTTTAAATAGTTTAATACTGTACGGAGCACACACATAATGACACGGTATACGGAGTCGAAGAAGTGGCCGGGTTACCACATTTAACACAACAATTTTAGTGTTGCCAACAATAAGTAGTGAGTTGTAGGTTGGAAACTTGGACTTGCAAATTTCGTCACGAGGTCTGCCTTCGCCTTTAACGAGAGGTATTGCTACTAAACAAATGTACGTTAGAAATAGAAGTCAGGCCCTGTGCTCTCGTTCACTGTCCGAAACAATGACTATCAAATAAGTCGAATATAGCTACATACTTGATATTGTCTTTTAACATGGTCGAGTATTCCTAATTTGACAGTAATTGTTTAGACCCCCAGGTGTGCATGGCGCCACAATCAATCGAGAGGCATCGGTTCTTTCACAAGTTTGTTTTACAATATGTCCGTTGAATGATAAGATAAAAATGACTTCAAAAATGACATCAACGTTCCAAATTTTATTTACGAATCATATAACACTTCGCGTTACAAGCAATCTATACGCCTCGCAGATCTTGTGCATAAAAACACAGACGTATTGTACCTGGAATACCAGAAACAAGAGGAGTTATTTGTAAAATACGCAAATAAATCCAACATACGTGTACCATTATCATTATTTATATATTGGTTTACTAACAGTTATTACACATAATCAAATTAGGTTAGGCAATCTTATCTAATTGCACAAAAAATTATAAGTGACATATCTTGCAAGAAAAACGTATAGCAAAATGAAAACTTAAAAACAACAGGTTATTAGATGTAGGTGGTAGTGTGAGCGTTCCAGTTTTGAAGTGTAAAGTTGCTGGTAAAATCACGGGCACATGGGATTTTCCCACTTATGTCTCAGGGTGACGGACGCAGGAGTGGCAGTGCCGCTAAGATTTTCGCGATTTAATAGCATTGCAACTATTTGGGACAGACATGTCGCATACCATTAGGCGCACGACTTGACGAACAAGCCATTACTTGGTGCCCTACAAAAAAAAAACAATAAGAACTTTGTAAATTTTTATTGAATTGATATTCAATTATTTTTTGTGAAATTACTCCACTAGTTTGTTATAATTATTAATACAAAGATCGAACACTCAGAAAAAATTCCTTCGATCCGGCCGGATTCGAACCGACGTCTTCTAGCATACAGTGGCAGACGCTATACCAACTAAGCCCCGGAACAAATCAGCGGACCTCACGAATTTTTCTATGTGCTTGCGTCGTGTCTTTGTATGTAGTTTTTTAACGACTTTTTAGTCGTAGCGCCATCTATGAGAAATCTATGAAAGATTTATCGCCCAGTTAGCCTTTACAGCTACCAGTCCTGGCGAGAGATGTCGCTATTCAATGTATTTGAAATTTTTATTGAATTGATATGCAATTATTTTTTGTGAAATTACTCCACTAGTTTGTTATAATTAATTTTCACAGACTTCAAAAAATGATGAGAAAAAACAAAATGTGTGAAATTTACATTACCCAATGTTAGAGAGACGGTTACAAACATTGTAGTTAGAAACGAAAAATTGAAACTTGTAGATAGATACATTTGTATTTCTAGGTATAACGTTAGATGCTAAATTGCAATGGGGTCCACATATAAATGAGTTATCAAAGCGGCTCAACTCTGCAGTGTACGCGATTCAAAAAATACGGAAACTTTCAGACGTCGAAACCGCTAGATTGGTTTACTTCAGCTACTTTCACAGTCTAATGACATACGGCATTCTATTTTGGGGTAATGCCGCCGATATCAATAGAATCTTTGTGCTGCAGAAACGTCCAGTTAGGGCAATTTACAATCTGGGCCCCAAAGTATCTTTGAGAGATAAGTTTAAGGAAATTAACATTCTTACACTAGCCTCACAGTACATTTATGAAAATGTAATTTATGTTAAAAGGAATAGTAATTTCTTTATGAAAAATAGTGACAGACATAACATTAATACGAGGAATAGAAATAAACTAGCTGTTCTTGATAGTCGTCTTCACAAAGTCAAAAAATCATTTAAGGGGCAATGTATACGCTTCTATAAGAAGATTCCGGTTGATATACAAAATTTGCCATTCACGAGGTTTAAAACTATAGTCAATCAAAAACTTTATACTAAAGGTTATTATACAACTTCTGCGTACTTGAATGACAAAAATCCGTGGTAGTAACCCGTTTGGCTCATGGAGGTAGTCTCGATCTCTGATGTTTGAAAGCGAAACAAAAAATATATTGTAAATGTTGAATGCGCATAAATGTTATTTACAAAGAGCAACCCCTAGCGTTTCTTGCTCATTCTTCTCAGGGGAATCTGCCTTACGAATGAGCGGTAGAGTTTAACCATTGTGACGATTTCAAGTGTAATAATGCTTACCTATGAAATAAAAATTATTTTCACTTTGATTTTGGAGGAAGTTGAATTTTTTTCGATTCGATTGTGTTGTGACGAACTGATTTTGATGATTTTTTTTTTGTTGGAAACAGGGCACCTCTGTATGTGTCCCAGATTTGAAGAAAATGTTCCACCTCTAAGTGTGGCAAACTAGGGGACTAACCGATTTCAATAAAACTTGGCAAATAGATGTAATTCCACGAATTTGAGGTCGGTTTTCTTTGTTTAATTGCAAAAGTGGTGCGCGCGTGTCACAACAGTGGCGCTGCAACTGCAGTTTAGTAGCAGTAGCGGGAGCTGGTGAAATCACAGGCACATGGGTCTTGTGAACTTATGTGGGTGATGGGTGCAGTGGCAGTGCCCCTTAGATCTTTGCGATTTAAAGCTCTGAGTGGCACTGCAACTGTTATGGACAGGCAGGTCCCGTCACTAGGTATTATAAAAAAAAGTTCTTAAATATTGTATGAAAATTAGTAGTACTGCCACTGCAGCATTTCTACACGTTTGATTAGAATTTAAACAATGAATTTAATCAATTTGTGATTAATTCTATCTTGATAGGTTAATTTGATTAAAGTCAATATTTTTCAGGGTGTCATTAACCCTATTTAATAGTCATATTCGCGTTACCGACGGAGCAAGATAAGATCTGTTAATGTTCAATCAAGAAGCACTTAATTTGACGTACTTTACATTACCTTCGGAAGCCCCTTAATTAAATGACAGCAGACCATTTTAATCTTGAATTTCAATTACTCAACATACGCGAGGCTCAGTGACATTTTAAAGTACAACGTTACTTACCGAGCGAGTTAAGAATCGTCAAAAGAAATGTCAGAAGGGAATTCTGTAATGGCTAGAGTCTGTTTTCCTGGAGACCGAGCGAGAGAGAAGAGTGGATTACAACGCCTTACCTGAAACAATGAAAATGGAAATAAAAACACCTTGCCATAAACAATATTAGTGTTTTTTTTAATATTGCTTGGCCACACAGTCGTTAAGCGGCGATGTGACCAATGAGTTGAACTAAAATAATCTTTATTCTATAGATAAGTAAATTACAATTGAAACCGTTACATTGATTAAACTCTATGGATTTTTGTCATCCATGTCATTATTATGCAGA